>NC_141542.1:73520000-73671346 GCF_021556685.1 Rattus norvegicus
ATGGATAACACACCCTTCATCGAATGAAAAAAAAAATCTTATCTTCTTTTAGATCTGATTTTGCTCTTTAAATATTATTTTAAATATGTAAAAAATTTCAAGCAATTTAAGATTCTGTATGTTTAAATTTTAATTGACTGCTTTAACCACATTTAGATAGGCATTTTAATATCCCTATAAACTAATTAACCCTGTTTTGAACATACTTCCAAGTTTCTATTTCTTAATTTTTAATTGCAAGATTTACTAGCTAGCTGTTAAAATTTAAATATTTCTTTTCTTTTTTTTTCATAAGTATACCTCTTTTTATTTCTACCTATGCTACACGTTCATGAAAGAAAACCCTAAGTGGGCCTCAGCCACCACTGTTACCACTGCATGAAATAACTTCCATTTTAATATGAACTTACTGACTCTACGAAGACTGGAAGGGAGAATGTCACCCAGCAAGGAGACATGGCCAACACTGCAGCTGTCTTGCAGCTACATGTCGCAGAATTAAAAGGCAGCAATGGTCATCTCTGCTGAGAGGCGGGCGGTCATGCACAGAGGAGAGGATCACAATGCCTGTGCTAAGATGCTGCCCAACTTCCTGTGTCCTCTCTGAGCCCATTATAACGACAGGGTCACTTAAAAACGACACATGCTTCTTCTTTACAATTTTCAAATATTTTGTGAAAGGTTCTCCCAAACCAGGGTCCCAGATTACACATTTCCAGAGTCCAGGGAGAATTAGGTCCAAGCAACACAGAAAAAGAAGTGTATGTAGCCACACTTAAAAAAAACCCAAATCACCCATGGTATCATCCCTGCCACCATTCCTCCCAGCACAGGACTAGCCATATGGTCCATTGCTTAACTAAGAACCAGCATTGGCCTCAAAGCAGCTAAAGGTGAGAGAATCTGCCATTTGCACCAGTCTCTGGGGCCTTTGATGAAAAGCCTACTTGCACAAGTGAAAACATGCAGCTTTTTATAGAATTTAATAAATAGTAGAGGAGATAAAATATGGCAGCCACAGGAATAGGTTGTTTTTCAAATTACTACCACTAACTATGAAAGCTGAAAGGGGCTCGGCATGGTGGCCCACAGCTGTATAAGCATGTGGGAAGCTTGGAGAACAAAGAACCTCAACCACAAGGCCAGCCTGGGCTACATAATGAGACTACCTACTATAATCAGCTGCTGGCTGGTAGCAGAAAGAAACAGAAAACAAAGGACTATAAAACAGAGG
Organism: Rattus norvegicus; assembly: GCF_021556685.1. NCBI lineage: Eukaryota > Metazoa > Chordata > Mammalia > Rodentia > Muridae > Rattus > Rattus norvegicus. The sequence continues at coordinate 73,521,235 of NC_141542.1, forward strand.
ACTAGCGTCCAAATAGTGCTGACCAATTAAAGGCAATGTTCTTAGCGTTTTTGTTACCACTTTCAACTAAGAACAAACTCATGTGGTCTGATGTGGTGAGCTGGCATCAGCAAAAAAAGTGAGACCTCCGTTATTCCAACGTCCTAATTATCCCCGCCAGGGAGAGCGGGGCTGCATTGCAGGCTCCCAGGGCTCTTGGTGGCTTTGACAACAGGAGGATGTGTGCTCAGGGCCTATGATGTGGGCAGTGTGAGCGTGCTAATAAATAAACCTCTGTGTCAACAGGTGAGGGGCTCGGCTTTTGGTGAGAAAGAGGACTGGAATCAGGGACAAAGTACATTCTAGCCGGACATGTGCTCAAGCACGAGTGGTCCCTATTAGAGCAACTCTGTTAATTGGAAAACAAAAGAGAATTAAAGTGCTCCATTTTCTAAATTATGCTTGCCTTCTGTAGTAAAAGCCAGCAGAACGGTTCCATTTAATTGAATAATTAGATTGGTTCTTAAGGGGTTTCCATTGTGCGCTCAGTAGATTTAAAGAGATTTTCCAAAACTATACTTTGAAGTTACTATAATCTTTCTGCATGATAGCATTTGCTCTCCTTAGGCCCTACCAGTTGGACTACTCCACTTCCCCTCGTTTCCTAGGACGGAGCACCACAACACAAATGCGCAAAGAGGACAAATGTGAGACACAATAACGAGACTAGCAGAACGGCTCACTCACGGCTTACTTGATTCTAAAATAGAGAAATAGAAAGGTAATCCTACAATTCTTCATGACAGTGTAGTCTGGACCAAGAGGTAACTGGGAATGTGCTGCACTGGAGGACACTCCTCTACACGGTCAGGAGTATAGGGAGAAATCAGGCTGGAAAAAATGGACTCCCAGGGGACTTTGCAGATCACAGACTAGTAAAGCCTTTCTAAAAAGAGATACTGGCAATAAAAATTCCCCATAAAATGAAATGTACTTTCTGACCAAGCAATACAGAAGAGTGGGTTGGTGGGCATGACAATACAGGCATAAAGTGAGTTCTAGTATTTTCTAACAGACATGAAAAGATCAGGCAAAATACAGAAGACAAAATGAACATCTATCTCTAAAAGTGATCTGCCTTATAAGTTACTGAGTCTTTTGCTTGTATCTTGCTACTGGCCAATGACTGTCTGCCTCCCAACCATAGCACGTAAAACATCTAGAAAGTAGTGATCTCCAAAGATGTCTGCCACAACTATCTTTACTTTTCCAAAATGTTCTACCCCCACTAGTCGAAGAACTACCGTCTCTAGATAGTTTCTAGCAAAAGGTCTGAATGATGTTTCATCTATCCAGGGTCTGTGCATTCTTTTTGGGTAGTGCTTTCCACAATGAGCACAGTACATGGGGAAACAGGAAGTGCAGCTTCACACCTCCAACTCTCTCACTTACAAATGGTCTTTGCCAAGAGCAAACTCAGTCCATGCACACTCCAATTCCTCTCATCTAGAGGTTAGTAGCAATTCATTCTCTATTATCTGTCTGTCTGTCTGTCTGTCTATCTATCCATCCATCTACCCACCCACCCACCCATCCACCCACCCACCCATCCATCCACCCATCCACCCACCCACCCATCCACCCATCCACCCATCCATCCATCCATCCATCCACCCACCCACCCATCCATCCATCCATCCACATCTCTCTCTTCCTCCATTTCTTCCCTGATTTCTCCCACTAATAATTTTAGCTTCTTTCTTTCTCACAGGACAGGTTTATAATCTCACTTCAGTAAGTCATGGTTTTCCTGTCTGAATATGTTATGGCACCTGTCTGCTTCCTTTTAGTAAGTAGAATGGGTCAAGGTTAAGTCTGTGTCTCCAGAAAATACCATGGGAGACACCCCACTGATCCTTGGTGGACACACTTGCAAGCAATCCCATTCCAGAGTTCATTGGGAAGTTCTTGCATTTATTTATAACTTGCTAGGTTATTTTAATCTTTTTTAAATTTTTTGAGATTATAATATAATTATAAAACTTTTCTCTTCTATTCCCTCCAAAGCCTTCCATATGTTCTCTGCTCTGTTTCAAATTCATGGATTCTTTTTTCTTCACTTGTTTCTCTCTCTCTCTCTCTCTCTCTCTCTCTCTCTCTCTCTCTCTGTGTGTGTGTGTGTGTGTGTGTGTGTGTGTGTGTGTGTGCGTGCGTGCGTGTGTGTTTTCAAGGCTGGACAGTCATTGGTATGCTCCTCCCTAGGGAAGACTTTTCTTGCTCATTCTCATTATTCTTTTGCTGCCTTTAGTTCCTGTGTCGGAGTGAGGCCCTGGAGTTTTCCTCCCTCAGCGTTGGTGTGACAGCTGATGCCATCCTTGTTCTGGCTAGTTTTTAACATCTACAGTCACATAAAACCTGTAGTAACAAGAATACAAGTGTTCCCCAGTGATAGAATAAGTAAACTACTATATTATATTATATTATATTATATTATATTATATTATATTAAGAAGGATGCCAAGCCAACTAGCCCACTGTGGGGAACTACCACAAACTTATTGCTGTGCAAAAGGAGTCAGGTTCGAAAGACTAAAGATTCTACTTATGGGAGAGCCAAGAAAGAAAGAAAAAACAGAAAACACACTGCAATAAGAAAGCCCGAAGCAATTGGGCGGTGGTGCACGCTTTTAATCCCAGCACTCAGGAGGCAGGGCAGGCAGATCTGAGTTTGAGGCCAGCCTGGTCTACAGAGCAAGTTCCAGGTCAAGTGGCAATGCCATGGAGCACACTGTCATTGAGAGTTACTGACTGAAAGGTTAGGAGACAGTCTTTGGGAGATGCTGAAAATATTCTCTGCATTGATGTGGGTATTGATTAAAGGGATGAAAACAGGTCTGAAAGATTATTCTGTATGTTTAAGAGCTATGATTTTACTTTTGATTTTTACTGTACCACCACTCAAGAGGAAAAAAAAAAAGCTATGGGTCCAGAACCAGTGTGATGTGGTGCAGCTGTGAAATATATCAAGCAAGAGGTTTGAGAATTCAAAGGCAGCTTGGGCTGCACACTGAGACTTGTTCTTACAACCAGGCAAAACTTTTAGGGCCCAATGGTTGCTCTTTAATCTCTAATGCTGCACCATCTTCCTGTGATGTTCTGACATAATAAAACACATCACTTTGTAAAGACAGCAAATGCCTCTACTTTCAACCTTTATGTACCCACTAATTCTTCTTGGTTCTTTTGGGTTTTGGAATTTTCTGTCACAAATGCATTTTTGGTATTTCTATAACAAGATTCCTGAAAAGCATATTTTTAAACCTCTCTATCATGGCATCATTCATTTGTTTTCAACATGACTATGGTGGGAGGGGTCACAGTATTGACATATACAAATTCCAGTGGTAGAAAGTAGCAGTCAGAATGGATATTAGCATCCATGAAATCTAAGCCAAATGCTTCAAATATATATATATATATATATATATATTCTATGTACATTACATATGATATAGATCACATATATACTTTATTTCATGGTAATCCCATGTTTTGACCCACATAATAAGAAAACCAAATATGTTCAGCACTCACAGCTTGTGACAGAACATGCATTCTGTATCTCTTGGGTCTGAACATGAAGCCCATGAGCAGAGTGTACAGAGGGAGGCTGAGTAGGTCCTTAGAGCAGAGGGGAAACAAACTCCTAGTCAGACATCCCAGAGGAGGATTATGAGTGGCAGAAACACACAGGTGAAGGAGGTGCTCCAGAGAGGTGACTGGGGAAAGCTCACTGAGGAAGCAGCATAGGTGAATGGTCTGAAGGAGAGGGGGAAGGCAGGGAGCGGCCTGACATGTATGAAAAGTGCTCCAGAAAAAGGAAGCAAGCAAACAGGCTGGGAGAAAAGGACAAGCATGCAGTATCTGGAAAACAACAAGGCTAGCCCACTGGAGTACACTCTCCAATGCAGGGGCCATGGCTGCAGACAGCTTGACATTTATTCCATGTGTGTGCTAATGTGTGAGCATGTCTGTGGAATGAGGTCAGAGGTCAGCTTTGGATGTCTATTCCCAGGCACCTTTAACTCCCCATGCTTCATTTTTTTTTTTTTTTTTTGACACAGGGTCTGGAATGCACTGAGGAAGCTAGACTGGCTGGCCATTTAGTTGCAGGAATTCACCAGTCTCAACCTCTCCAGCACTGGGATTAGGAGCACACCACCATGGGTTCTGGATATAAACTCACGTCCTAGTACGTGTAGCAAGCACTTTAGCAAGTGAGCTATTTTTCCGGACATCCCCCCAACTTACATTTAAATTAATTTAAATATATTTTTAAAACGGCCTTCAGTCCTTCAGCCTCTTAGCCACATCACAGGTGCTTGGACACCTCCTGTATACAACACTAAGACGGACGGCCTGGGCCAAGGTGCTCCATATTCATATAAAGTACTTGGTCCTGCACTGTCAAGCAGTGACACCAGAGAGAGATGGATCCAGTCCTGGAGCATGTGGAGCTCAGGGTGATACAATCCCCGAGAGACCGTGATCATATGATCTATTCTAGCCAAAACCACAGCTTGAGCTGTAAAATACTAGTATAAGACACAGGGCGAATAGCTGTGTGCTCATGTACTAAATCCGAAATATTCAAGTTATACTGTGTTCCTAGATCATCAGTAAATTATTCCACATAAGAACATTAGTGTAAAGTAGCCAGAAATGTGCCTAGACATTTCTACCCTCGAAGAAATAATTAGTCTACATTTAATTGACGGCTGCCTTCTTCAGCTGTGGCACTTACCGCACCTAAAAGGAATTGTGTTACACAATCTTAGCTTTGAGTTGGCAGAGAGAAAAGTAGATCCACTCACCAAATATCTGGGTACTTACAGGGGTACCTACAACAACTGGACCCATTCATTTAGAGGGCTTCTAAATAAGGAGGTCTAGGTCCAACAATTGAGAGTTGGTGAATAAGTAAGCCATGGGCTTACTTAAATGAGTTAAAAGTTCAAAGCCTGGTAAAGTTCCTTTCTTTTTATTTTCTGAAATCTCTCTGAGCTGAGATATTAACACATGTGTACATGAATGAACATGAAACTAACAATTCAGGAAGAAAAGTTGTAGATATATTTCTAAGGGATGCCATCATCCAAACAGAGCCTTCCTGACCAGTTACAAAGCAGAGCTATAATATGGACACATGTTGCTTCTCTGTCTTAAAACTAAAACCTTGGAGAACAGAAGGAGCTCACGGTACCATGACAAAAGCCGACAGAGAGAGATAAAGCCCTCTTCTTAAAGCTCTCAGCGTTCAAATAGATTTTGAAGGCCTCAATGAAAACCAGCTGGGAGCCATGTGTAAAGTATAATGGTTCTTGCCTGCAGGGAAGGAAGTAAGATCTTGAATGATTAAGTTTAGGAAAGTATATAATTCACTGTATCATTACGGGGTGAACTGGATTACTTATAATAAGCCAAGACTTTGTGGTCGTTTTTATATAGAGAAAATGAGAAATGATTATGGAGGTGACTGTAGAGGGTGGTGGAAGCATGGTAACAGGTTAATGCAGCTTTCCAGGTGGCCAAGTGTGGCTCTCTAGGACAAGATTCACCCACACAAGTAAGCCTTGTTCACAGCATAAGGCACAGCAGCAGGAGGTGACTAGGACAAGGACAATCTTCTGTCCACATCTACTAAGCGTTAAAGTCAAAATCTTTTACCCACTTTGTTTTACCTCATCTATGCCAATAAATAATCAAAAAAATATTTCTGCATCAAAAATTCCAAGAAAAAATATATAAACCAACAAGAACAATTGGTTGAAAGCCCTTTGGCATAAGTCCACTGTAGCACACCAAACACAGGAACGGGTGCATGGTATTATTTTTACCCGTTACTATATATAAAATGTCCTGTACTTGAGGTTTCAACAACTCAGTGGCAAGTTTCCCTCCACCCCATCAAAACCAGCAGTAGAGACTATTAATTTGAGTCTAAAAATTCAGCAGGGGAAACACCTAACATTGGTGATTATAAACTGGAGGAATCAACTGTACGACCAACGTAGCTCACCCACTGGGCTGTGAACTGTGGATGTCGTGCCTAGCTAAATGCTCAGGACTTCTTGGTTATGCTGCACTGAGCCAATCCCACATCTCTGGTCTCTGTTTCTAGCTTTAGCTTTGCTTTTACCTGTTGAGCACTGGCTCTTCTTCCTGCTATTAATCTACATGTAGTAAGTAAGGACATTGTCACCAAGTGTAGGCATTTACTTCTAGCATCTATCTGAGAACACACACACACACACACACACACACACACACACACACACACACGTATATATTCTCAGAATATATATATGTTAAGAACAAACACTTATGAAGTTGATGTATATAGAATACATATACTTATGAATGAATATATATATATATATATATCGCTATTTCTGCTCTTCTAGGGCACTAGATAACTCATAACAATCAACTGTTTAGAAGTTTCAAGCAAGTTTGGGGTTATAAAGTTCTAGTTTCAAGGCAGGTCCTACTCCAAGTACCACTATTTGTCGGCCTTGAGAATCTGGAGCAAGCTATTCTGAGTCTGTGTTTGGCACCTTGGCAGATCATTTTTGCAGTATTAAGAAGAAAGATTAAGCAAGATCATACCTATGAAATATTTGGCAGAGATCTGACCATAACCAAAGCCTTTTTAAAAAGCAATTTTCATTTCAAAGGATTTATTTTATTAACCATGTACATATGTATATGTGAATATGTGCATGTTGAATGAGAAGGCAGAGGGGACACCTAAAGCTGGAGCTACGGGCAGTTATGAGCTGCCCAATGTGGGTGCTGAGAATGAAATTGGAGTGTCTGGAAGAGAACAGTATGTGCTCTTAACCGCTAAGCCATCTTTCCAACTCTAAGCATGTTTCATTTTTAAAATGTGAGAAATACTTAAAGAACAATACTAAATTCCTCATGCATTTTTCTGTCAATATGCTTATTATTAAAAATAGCAACAATTTCAGGGATTGGCCCTTTCACCTTAAGGGTCCAGATGGATGAGAGGACATCTCTGTTAGGAACTTCTCTTCCTTCCTTCCTTCACCGCAGACTTCGTAAGTATTACCAGCTCTTACCATGGTACCTGGCACATGGAAGCTGCCTCAGGAGCATTTGTCACACAGAACTGAACCTCAGAGCCAGAGTCCCCTTTGAAATGGCTCATAGCTGTGTGAACTCTTAGGGTCATATAGTCCTCTCTAGTGGTTCTTCAAACAAGACCCATGGAGCTCAGTGAAACTGCACTGTATTAAGACAGCCATGACAGCAGCCTATTTCCAAACAAAACTACAGTGTTACTGCTCATTGCCTTGACTGTGCTAAAATTTGCACCAAAGACACAAAACTACAGATAGGGAAGTGTGGCCCGTGGTAGTCAACATGATAGTACCAAACACCTCACAGCAGCCTTCCGCTCGTGTTTACAAGCTCACGTCTGCAGTGACACCACCTTTGTGTAAGAATAATCTTGATTAAGCGACACAACCTTATTAGTTAATACTAATTATTATTAATCTCACAACTTGAAAACACACATCTCTCCTTAATATTCTATGTGGGGAAATGACATTGGCATGAAGCTCTTCTGTGACACAGCAAAGTCATGTGGTGGTCTTGAGAAAGACTTTCCCCGCACTTAGTCTCCAAGCAGAATGCTTCCGTTACAACTGTTTACACTGAGGCTGAGACGCTCTTATGCCGTGGAATATCATGTTACTTGATGGGACAACTAATAGGAAACCTATGATTATTCAGATTTGAGTAGATAGTTCTTTAAAAATGGAAGGTAGGGGCTGGAAAAAGCTTAGTGGGTAAACTTTTTGCTGTACAAGTTGAGGACTGAATTCTCATCACCAGCACCCAGGTACAATAGCATCTAGCTGGAGTCTGGGCAACACTGGGCAGGAGGAAGCAGGCAGCTCTCTGGGTTAGGAACTTGATAACCAGCTACTCTAGTGGAAACAGTAGCTTCAATAAGAGAGTGTCTCAAAAAACTAACATGGATCCTGCTGTGTGTCTTTAATCCTAGCACCTGGGAAACAGAAACAAACAGGCCTCTTGAGTTTGAGGTTTACATAGTGAGTTCTAGCCAGCCAGGGCTATAGAAAGAGACTCACTCTTGTATGTGTGTGGAGCATCCAGTGTTATCTAGTTTCTCTCTATGCACACACATAGGTATATGTACTGCACATACAAGCACATACATACATACATACATACATACATACATACATACATACATACACAGAGAATGAAGTAAGCCTGTCACTTTAAGTAAAATATCTAACAGTATTTACTTGTGATGGTCAGATTTGACCTTTTAAGTAAAAATGAGAGTTTGAAAAGCTTTAACCGCCACAATAAGCTTATCAACATCCCAACACATAGAAACTTTCCTAACAAAAATTAGTAGTGGTTTAAAAGATGCTTTTTAGAAATGCTATATTCAGAAATCTCAACATTTATAAGATCTTCATAAACGAACAAAACAATATTTCCCATGTGACCAATATATAACACTGCAGAGTTATACACTGGCAAAGGATCCAGTCAAAGTTAAATGGAGACCAATGATAAAGTATAAAACTATGAAATATTCGCCAGTACGTTGGCTCGATTACATTTGGAAAATTCCATTTTGCAAACAAAAACATTGTCACTTTCAAAGTCTTGCTGAAATATCAAAAGAGAATTTCTCAATTACCTGGAATGCCTGTTGAAATATCTCTTGCTATCCTAATTACTTTATAGCTTCAACCAAAAGTACATATTACATAAAGCACACAGCATTTCTGCGAAATCTAGTTGCCTTGCATTAAAAGCATTAAATATCATATCTGACATTAAAGTATCTTCAAATGTATATAAATGCTGGTATATATTAAGTTTTAGCAATATGATTTTCATAAAATATATCCTTTACACACACACACACACATACACACACACACACACACACACACACACACAGAAGCACACAGGCGCACACGTGCACCCGCATGCACACACTATGTACAATTATTTAAAACTTAGCAGACTCTTCAGCTGTAAAGGTTAATTTCCAGGGGGCAAGACTGATATACATTACATATTACTGGGGTCATCAGCTGCAAAAATGAAAGTGGGTCACAAGACCAAAAAGATTGAAAACTTCCATATTATTTGAATCACGCTTGAGACATGAGCCTGACTTTCCCTAATGATTATCTAGTTCTTTACTAGAACATTCAAAATAGATTCTGCAGTTGAAAGCATCCTTGCTTGAGTCAAATCATGTAGGGCCCCAGAGCAGGGCTGTAGGGAAATCACACACACGTTATGATTTGCCTCTTGACTTTATCACTCAGAGACATTTTCACAGGCAAAACATATTCTCTTAGACACAACTCAGCACTATTTTTAGCTTCAAATGATGTTACTTATGTTGGCTCTTATGGCTGTAATTTCACATCCTAACATTATAAGGCTTATTAAAAACTATAGTTCAGTTCTGTTGCTTTTTTGGGCGATTATACTGTATCCTAAGGTCAAAACTCAGGAAATATGTTATTAAAAAAGAGTACCCATGAAGTGATGACAAACTGCAGACTACAGGTGTTAGATTACATTTTGACTCCAGGCAGGTTTAATATAAGTTGGTTTTCTTTGTACAATTGCTCTTAGCACATACAGCTGTAGGATGGGGATTAAAAAATGGCGAGAGAGAGAGAGAGTGGAGCTCAATAAAGGAAGGCCATGTCAAAAGAAATCAATACAAACAAGCAAACTGATAGGAAGTCCAACATGGAAATCCATGTTCAATATCCTCGAGCCTTAGACAGGCTTTCCTGCAATATTGTAACCAAGATACTATGGGAAGACTTGTATGCTTTCAATGCAGGTTAATAATTGTTTCTCAAAATGAATGCTTTGGACGAAGATAAAAGCATTACAACATTGTGACACAATAATCTGTTAACGTAAGATTAGTGTTGGAGGAAACGTGGGACTTAAAACAGCCTTGGCCTTATAGCATTGCCTTCAAGGTAATAAATTGAGAACAACTATACCAACAACTTTGGAATAGTTTGGGGTAAAATAAATATGTTGCAGTTATTAATAATGGTCTTAGGGATGGACAGAATCTGTGACCATCCAAGAGGCAGCCCAGTAAAGCGCTTCCTTCATACAACTGAGTGAGCTGGTACAGTAAGAACAGCGAGGCTGAGAGGAATACCTAGGTCTCAATTAAATGGCCACCAAGTGTAAGATTAGGCCATACCTTCCTCTAAAACATGGTTCTCAATCTTCGTAATGGTGCAACCCTTTAGTATAGCTCCATAGAATTATCTTTGTTGCTACCTCATAACTGTTATGTTGTTACTGTTGGCCATTATAATGTAAATATCTGTGTTTCCCAATGTTCTAAGCAGACCCCTCTGGAAGGGTTATTTGATCCCTACCCAAAAGGAGTCGCAACCCACAGGGTGAAAACCACTGCTTTAAGATACTTCATATTGCATAAACATGGTTTGTTTGTTTGTCTGTCTGTTTGTTTTCAGGTTCTTCCTTGCCCCAGATACTCCATTTTAAAATCAGCTTTTGACTCCATTTTGGGAGAAAGGAGTGACTGAAGCCTCTTTAATTTGTACTCTTTCTGTAAAGCAACCAGGTCTACAGATATATTCTCTGTGTGCTGTGTGATATGAACTAAGTTAATATGAGCAGTTATGATTGGAATAATGACAACAACAATAACAAAAACAACAACAACAACCTGCCTAAACAGGATTATTATTGTTATTGTTGAATTGTTATTGTTGAAATGGATAAATGATGTATTTACTCTTATTCAATAAATTATGACACTGTAGAAAGACAGAAATATGTTTGCTTATGTTTCTGGCATAAAGTAGTCATGATACCAAGAAACACATCAGGACCAAAACCAAATAAGCAGAGAGATCTAGAGAGAAGAGTTCAGTGCTTATGAGTACTTGGTGCTCTAATAGATGGGTCAATTCCCAGGGCCAACACGAAGGCTCACGACCATCTGTAAATCAGTTCCAGGGGACCCGAAGCCCTTTTCTGATCTCTGTATGTAACAGCCGTTCACATGGTGCAAATATATACAGGTAGGGAAATATTCATGCACATAAAATAAAATTTAAAAATCTAAAAATTAAAAGCAAGCAGAGCAAGCAGAGAAGATGCGTTCCACAGTTAGACATTAAGACAGGCAAAACATGGCCACACACTGAACCTAACAGGAATCTATCCTTCCCTTCACGGGCCTCATCTGAGAACCAAGTTTATTGATCATTTATCAATAATGTAAGTGAAAACTGATTTCACAAACAGGACAACATATGTTCCAACCCATGGCTGTATATCCTGCCCTAGGAGGAGCCTGGCCCTGAGCGGTGTCACATGCCTACCAAACACACCCTTCCATTTCCTCCCCTTTGCACACCATTATCACCTTTATCATGGCTTCTTACAGGATAAAACTTGGCTTACACATTCACAGGAAAAGAGGCCTATCTTTTGAAGACAGATTTAAGGGACAGGCAATGACAATGTGCTGCAAAGATTTCATATTTATGTTAAAACAGTAGAGAGGAACACGGAAAGGACTGGCAGTTACTCTGAGAACTGATTTTTAGGTGAACGTGTCTTGCTTCACTGGTGTAACTGGGAAAGAATGGTCCTTGTCCCAGCCCACAGGAAAGAAGTTCTTGAGTTAAAGATAACCAGAGTCACTGACCAGCAGGTGAAAGGTTAGGATGACTTGAGTCACAGGAATTCAAACAGCATTAAAAGAAACAGCCTGAAAATTCGTAATGGTTCTTAGATGGCCAAAGGCCAAGAGAGAAAGACATGTTAAGTTTTCAGGTTAAAATGACCACCAGAATTCTGAAGCAGTTAATCTAGGTGGCTAAATAATTCTCAAGAGAAGTAAAAATGTGACCGAAATGCAAACAACCTGGGCACCGCCTGGGAGATGCGATTTGTGAACTCTTAAGTTGGGTTTTACTAAAATAACAAAACGGGGGTGGTGCTAGCCAATGACAGTCACATTGGTGCAACACAGGGTGTAAATTATTTGAAGAGAATGCTGAAAACATTTGGTTGCTTATTTGGGGGGCAAGGGGCAGAGGCAGGTTACTGTGTGTCTGAGACCCGGGTAGGACATGGACTGGGCCACACTTTCTGTATAATTTTTACAGTGGGGACACTCCAAAGGCAGAACAATCTGACAGTTATGGTTAGTGAAAATATTAGACGTTCACCAATAATATACGACCTCAGCATATTTCTGCTTTCTGGATATAACCACTTAATAACAGGACTTGAGAAAACTGCACTGCGTGAATCAAACACATAAAAGTACGGACATGCCTTTTATAGAAAGCAGATCTTAGGCAGGGCATCATAATCAGTGACTCTGGTAAAGGACAAACTCTACTGCATTACCACACCACTGAGATATTACAGTTTATTATACCCTGAAGACCAGACTGGGTAAACCAAGTCAGATGATCTAAGCAGGGCTGTTCCTCAGACCATGAAGCAGAGGTCTCTGAGCCAAGATTCCTGGTGAGTTAGTTCTTAAAGGGTGTCAGATGAGGGCTCTGGGCTCACAAGGCTACTTTGCAACCTTCATTTACTCCCGCCAGTGGCAGGCCTGCTGGCTATTTTCTTTCAAGAGAAGAACACAGGGACATAAGTAAAGCTTCCCAAGGGTAAATGAGCTGTCAATCCAGGAGGGTTGTTTTTCAATACTAAACTCTAGAATACTAATACTTCACTGTGAGGACATTAGCTTTGCATCCTTCATATCAATGGTTGCTCTAACTTCAACAAGGTAAGGAGAGACTCTTACATCGCAACTTTGTGCCAGGATACGTAGGAGGAGGTGGGGGCCTGGAAGAACTAGGCCCTCTTATTTAACCATGAAAACTGAGACAAGAAAACCAGTCTCTTCCTCCAGGATGGTGACTGGGAACAAAATCCTCAGTTCCTAATTCCCTAGGGCAAAGAAACTAGACGGGAGGTTCCTTTTCCCACAAGAAAGATTCTAGTCTCTAAGCTGTAGAAGACTTTGGTGTTCCCATGAGGCCAGTTATCCAGCCTCCTTATCTACTTGAATTCACACAGCAAGCCCACTTTGTCTCCATGCCGCATTGCCTTGGCTCTCCAGAGCGGATCTGCTTACCCCATGCTGGTCATCCTCATAAGCTGGAACTGTCGAGTGATTATACTTTCAAATGTGAATTTGCTTAAGGGTGGATTTAATTTAATAGCTGAGAACTCAGTACCAAACAAATATACTTACAAATGACATTAGTGGGGAATTAATCATTAACACTCTTGATTGGTGTTCCAAGACCAACCCCCTTCATTGGCTACCACGATGATCATGGAGTTTCCACTGACTGATTCCTTCATTTTAAAGTCAACATCCAGCCTACTCCGTGTGCTGAAGAGGACTTCCTTCTAAACAGTTCTTGTGGAAAGGTTCCACTCTCCAGACATATATATTGATGCCACTGAGGTCTTTACAATCTCTTGCTTGAATGACCAACTCTTCCTCCTGACAGGCCTGCCTGCCACTGACCACAGGATACCTTGCCAAATGCCTTCAGTGGCCTTAAGTCAGGCTAAAGTCTCTTTGAGTGTCTAAACAGACTGTCACCTGACTGTAGCTTATTCTTCTGCCCAATTCTTTTTTTTTTTAATTTTTTAATTTTTTTTTAATCTTTCACTTAAAAACAAAATGCAGGAACTAATGTCTTCGGTTGCTAAAAACATGGTACTAATGTTCCAAAAAGGCCTAATTAGGAGGAAGGACCATAGTTACAAATAAATGTCACATTCATTGCATTAGTCTGAAAGCCCCCAGGCCACCTTTAAAAGTTGGCAATATATGATCAGCCAGCTTACTAAGGCCAGTGGCCAGCTGAGATAAAAGTTCCATTGTAATCTAATCGTGTCCATTCACCTAAGCTCTGCCCACACAGGCTCTCTTGCTATTGTGAGACGTCTGCAATGTGAGAACAAGACCACATGGCCTACAAGGACCAAAACCTCTGCTGCCTGGCCCTTTGCAGAAAAACTCAGCCAAGCACGCATCCATGTATTTATGGGCAAGATTTTCTGGACCTGAGAGAAGATACTCAATTTTGCCTAAGGAAATGTAACTGTGGATAATACACTGTACTTGTCAAGACCTACTAGCTATACACACACCTGGGACTACTTAGATTAAGAACAAGCTAGCACAAGTAATTATAACCTTGTTTTAATAGTTAAAAAATAACGTGCCTATTTTTAATAGGAAGGTTTAAAAATAAGGCAAATTTCACATTTTGGGGAATGTTAAGGACCCAAAACAATCAGGTCCAACACAATTGCTTAAGATGTGCTTTAAAGTTGATTTTAAAAGATAATTTATTCTCAGGTTACTTCTATTTACCAGGTAGATGTCACCTTTTAAATTTTTCTGTAAATGTATGATTATTAAAGTCTAAATTGAGGAAAAAAGCTTAATATATCCACAAAGAATTAAGGAGAGGTAAAGCACTGATATTCTGAATATCAACGGCAAGAAAACCTGAGATTAAAAACGCACAGCTCTAACCCGAGTCACACAGATAGAGCACCATCATTAGCAAACGCTTCTTGTGTGTAAAGATGGTGACAGTCAGTGTTCAATGCAGACACACACGCCTTTAGGATTCGTATATTAATGAAAAGCAGCAGATGAGATGCCGTGTGAACACAAACTCCATCTCCTGGTTGGTCTGCATTAGGTTCTTCAGCCTGGAGTCTCTTTGCCATATAATAGCATTAAAAATAACAAAAGAATGTACTTAATGAAATAGTTTGGCAAAGTACTTCATTAAAAGACAACTTATTCCATAAAATTACTTTTTGCCCAGTAACATTACCTATTATTTTGCCAGTTCTAAATGTTTAGATAATTTTTCTTCAACATTGAAATATAAAATTTTCAAACAAAAAAGGATTTTTAAAATGCCTAGTAAAAATCTACTTGCGCACCCAGATAATTATTGCATGTACTTTCTTAGTGTGTAACATTCTTCTGGGAGTCAACTTCTTACAATTCACCTTCCCTTTCAAAGGAGGCCCTCTGCCCAGTTCTTGCTACTCAGCCCCTGCCTTGCAGGCAACCAGACCCCTGTGGTCAGAACCCTCTTCTTCCTGACTCTTCCTTCTCCTGTTTCCTCTTAGGAAACTCCTGTAAGCGACCCTGGACAGTCCCCCGCTGGGCTCCTCCTGAGTCCTCTCACCAGTGAAGTTTAGCATCCTGACACTGTATTCTGTGGTTCCCCCTGTATTCACCTCCCTCGTGGCAGTCATCTATTCTTGAATGCCAACCACTTCACAGGACAAGGCACAAAGCCCTCAATGGAGAATTGAAACTTAAAATTTATCATAAAATGTCCTATCAAATAAACTGAAATCTTGTGAAAGAGTATATGTTGTCTGAAAAGACTTGAATTCGAGTCGTTTGTAGCAATGAGTTGTGTGCATACAATACTATCCAGCTTTCTAACTCTCCCACACCACTGGGCTGGAAGAGACTGTCGCTCAAGAGAAAAACCTTAGGCTGTTACTGGTGTTGATCACTGAAACTGACATCTTTACTCATTTGCTTCTATCTCTAGCCCTTGTCACACTGCAAAAACATTTGTGTCTCAGCGGATGTCAAAAGGTCTACAGTAGGCAGCTGTTACGACCAGAGAGGTTGCTGCAGGCAAAATAAATAGCAAGCAGCACACAAGAATCCATGTCAGACAAAGAAAGGGAATCGTGAATCAAAAAAGAGTCTACAGAAGCAGCTCATGGTTTCTAATGAAGCCTATGGGCCTTAATGACCTCTTGAGAGGGTCCTGGCCCCTCACTGAGATCTACGAGAGTGTTACCTAGCTATAAAATGCTGTGGAAGAACACTGGATGTCTTTTCCAAAACAAACATCAAATGTCAGAGTGGCTCTCCTTAGAGTGGAGTGAATCGGGTAGCTCAGAGAAGAAGAAAGAATAACAAAAATCAATTCAAAGAGCATTTTCGCCTTCATTCTCACTCGGCTTCTCCAGCCTCAACAACACACGTTTCAAAATGAGCAAATGGTTCAAAATAAATTCTTTGCTGCTTTCTGGCTACTTTGTAGCTTATTTGTATTTTATCAAAATCTGTTTTTTTTTTAAATATTCAACTAAAACATAAGTCATGGAAGCTAAGCATAGAAAGCCAAACATAAGCCACCTCCCGAATCTACAGAGATCAAAAGGCATTGGGACAGCATCAAAGAACGCTTGTTTTAAGGTGTTACTCTTCTAAGAGACTGTGCAGCTTTTAGCCTTGATGGGGGTCTCTGTCAGAATTTAATTCCTAACTGATGAATAAAATGCTATTATCATATTAAAACACTTGATTGTGTATGACTTCAAGAACCCAGACTTTCTATTTCTAAGAAGAGAATGGATTTAATGAAATATTTTTAAAGTGGAGCAGGCAGAGAGAATATCGGCCAAGAGGCAGTTCAGATGGCAGATGCAGAGAAAGCACAATTTACCATGTAGACTGTAGCAATGGGCATTAAATAATCATCTCTGAATAAACTCCACAAATCAATATGGCCCCGTCGCTCTAAAGGAAGAACGGTATTGCCTAAAGGAAATCTCTAAGGTCAACCAGCAATTAACTGAAAGGTTTTGATTGAAAATGCTATTGACTGCTTTCATATCGCACAGCTTCCTGGTTATTATACTTCATGGGCTAAGTAGGTGCCAAGACATTAAACTGTCAATAATCTATTAATACTGGACAGCTACACTCGCTCTCCCCGAATCTGCAGGCAAATAGATCCAAGCCAAATACCTTGCTTAGAAGCAATGCAAATTCCTCAGCCCTGATATGGAAATTGCATCCTCATTACACCATTCTGGATGTGTTGAAGTGTCACTCAGTGTAGGAGAGAGAAATACGCAGGTACAGACCCTTGTTCGCATGAGTTAAACTAACATTTGTTTTCTGAGAGATTGCTGAAGGGATAGAGAGTGTGTCCGGGACCCTGCCTTCCATTCTAAGTCATATTTAACAGTTCCAAATGGAGCATAATAAACACTTTACAAAGAGGAATGAGAAGTTCTTCAAAGGGAGCCTGACAACCCCGTGCCTCTCGGCATCTGGAAAGCAGTTATATACAGGGAGGGGGGCTTTTAATGAATTTAATAGAGAAAAGCACTTTAATTAAATGCTGTCAAAGTGGATTGTATTAATGACTGTACACAGAGGAATTTAAAGGCAGCCAAGTTTATTTAGCAAATAGAAACTGGGCTTTCGAAGCCTGCAAGTATTTATGTTTCTACAGTTGGTGCACACTGAGAGGGTGGTGATGTCAAACGAAAGCACTGAGTTATTAGATATGATTTTATTTATTGTGTATTATTAAAGTTTCAAAGGCCTCGGGGGAGTCAATTTCATTTTCAAAATGAAGCACTGTATCTGATCAGAAGGGGTTAAGGAAAGAGTCCTGTCCCCAAGGTGGATTTTCCTGCTCCTTAGACCCTGACTTCAGGTAATGGGTTAGCAGAGCAGGTGGGAGGCCGGCCTGGGGGTTGGCCAGTCAGAATTCACACCACTGGACAGCAGTGCAAAGACATCAGTGGCAGTGTTCCCCTCTGGCCAGATGACTTACCCCTAAACGTAATTCATTCTATTATACACAACCATAAGCTGAAAAATGACCAAAGGTATTAGAAATCTGCATGAAAATTTGGTTGCCATAGCCCATTTAATGAAAGCCATGAGGAGTACTATGCTTTACGTGACTGCGGGGCAGTAGGGAAGGGGGTCTTCCTCGGTGTCGTCTACTTGGAGACCGATCATAGGACAGACCTATTATTAGTGAGAGTATTTTTAAAACAAACAAAGAAAACATGAGCCTTTAATGCATGAAAGCTGTAAAAGATTGAGAAGCTGGCCGGGCTGGAAAATACTATGTGTGTAGCAAAATGATTTTCTCTACCGTTTGTAAAAATGTAATTATCCACGATAAGCTATTATCCACGATACTACAGCTGTGAGGGATTTCAAGGCAGCCCATCGGAGGGAGGGATTCTCCATTTGATCTCCCGTCTCTGACACCACCATGTCTGAGATCACAAACCACTCCTTCACCGCATCCTCCTTGCAGATATGTATATAGCCTTGCAGGCTGTCGTAGATTTTAATTCAAAACATGAGGGGGGGGGGATGTGAGGACGAGAAAGAAAAAAAGCAAACCCCTAAACGCAGCACCTACTTCCTCTGAGAACAGAATAATAATCACAAATGCAGACTTTCAACTTTCTAAATAAATAATCTGATTTTTGATTCTCCCTGCACCCGAGCTATTTATTAATGTCAGATGTCTGGTCTGTGTCTTTGTAGCTCTGGAACTTGGACGTGCCTGTGCTTTCCCATCTGTGCCAAGATGTTTCAGACTAGGCTTTGAGATGCTGCAAGTGCAGATGAACAGGACATGGGCTAAGAGCTGATTACAGATACATCCTGTGTTTGAGGACGGGCAACACGGAGCACCGAGGACATTACACGTCCATGTGGTGTAATGCAGTCCTCAGGTCCATGTGGGCAAGTATGCAGAGACAGCTGGAGTGCAAGCCACCATCGGCGCAGTTCTAGCTCTGCTCTGGGAAGGCAGAACTTGTGGACTACTTTCTTCCAAATACAATGACAGTGGTTCCTGTCCTGGTTACTCAGTACATCTGAAGTGACGATGTATCCAAGAATTATCTACCCATAGGACAGGATGAGGCAACTGGTTCAGACTGTATTGGGTGAGCAGAAGACTCAGTCATTCTGCTGCTTCTTCAGAAGAAACAACTGAGTCCACAGTGTTACCATTGTTTGCTTCTCTCTCTTCCGGTACTCAAATGTAGATTTCCTTCAAAAAGGAACCCTTAAATTACACCTGCATGGAAAAACTCCATACAATTCCTTCTTCCCCTTTCAATGGCTATACTTGAAATGTATTGTTAACCAAGACTTGCCCCACCCCTCCCCCACCCAAAAATAGTACTCAGGAAAGTTGTTCAGGAGCCAGGTGGGGGATGCACGCCTGTTGTCCCCGCACAGAGAAAGAGGCAGGAGGAGACACAGTGCGAGGTCAACCTCAGCTACAGTGAGCTTAAGGCCAGCCTAAATTCCAGGCAGCCCAACCTACCTCAGAAAGGGTGGGTGGTCCTGAGAGACACAGCCAGAATACAGCAAATACATAGGCAAATGCCAGCAGCAAACCACTGAACTGAGAACGGGACCCCCGTTGAAGGAATCAGAGAAAGGACTGGAAGACCTTGAAGGGGCTCGAGACCCCATATGAACAACAATGCCAGCCAACCAGAGCTTCCAGGACTAAGCCACTACCCAAAGACTATACATGGACTGACCCTGGACTCTGACCTCATAGGTAGCAATGAATATCCTAGTAAGAGCACCAGTGGAGCAAGGCCCTGGGTTCGGTCCCCAGCTCCGAAAAAAAGAACCAAAAAAAAGAACCAAAAAAAAAAAAAAGAGCACCAGTGGAAGGGGAAGCCCTGGGTCCTGCTAAGACTGAATCCCCAGTGAACTAGATTGTTGGGGGGAGGGTGGTAATGGGGGAGGATGGGGAGGGGAACACCCATTTAGAAGGGGAGGGGGAGGGGTTAGGGGGATGTTGGCCCGGAAACTGGGAAAGAGATTAACAATCAAAATGTAATAAGAAATACTCAAGTTAATAAAGAAAAAAAAAGGAAAAAAAAAAAAAAAAAAGAAAGAAAGGGTGGGCGGGGCTCATTTGATGTAGACACTGGGCCTACACAGCCCATACCCACTTTCCCTTTTTATTTACTCGGTCCACAGCAGAATTGGGAACAATTTTCCATAGCCACAAGAATTTGTCATTTTGAGTTTATATCACTGATTTCAGCTTCCAGAGTCTGAAGGACTTTGAAAACAAATAACCTAGTCATCGTTTTGAGTTATACAGTCTGGGCTCGGTTTATCTTGTCTAAAATAACAATTCTGCTAGGATAATTTGTTCGCATTTCCTACTTTTCTGAATGTTTGGAAACGGCAGGCTACGGGCTCCTCATGTGACATGGTTTTGCACAGTGAACACAAGCAGATAGTCAGGTAAGCCATTGGAATGGGCATAGACAAACCCTAAAGAGGAGAAATAAATAAAAACCACTGCCACTTTCATAAACATGCTTTAAAACCCTGGTTTCTAGTGCTACTCGCTTTCAGAAATAGCTGACTTTACTATATATATGTATATATACATATATATATATACATATATATATGTATATATATATATGTGTGTGTGTGCGTGTGTGTGTGCACACACGCACACGCACACACACACACGCCATGGTATTTGACAAAATTTATTCATAAAAATCAAAGATATGAATGGCAAAAACATTTTAATTTATCCTTTTCTAAAGTTAACTGGCATTTATTGTTTCGTATCCATGGGTGTTTAAAGGTTGGCTCTCTGGAATTAACAGCCCCAATTGTCTCCTTGGCAAATTCTCAGAGGAAGGCCACCACGATGAGTTTTATGCTCTCAAAGGTGTACCAACAAGCCTCCGAAATTCCTGAAAATGAAACGCGCTGCTGTAGACTACAGGATATGCCGACGCTACTGTGGAAAGCGATAGCACATCCCTCCTTTGGTGAGCCACACACGGCTTCCTGACCTTTCTCTCTGGAATCCCTTTGCTTGGCCTGGCTTAGCTGTCATTTATCCCAATGCCAATGTGATTATGATGGCTCTCATGAAATAGACATTTCCACAGATGATTGTATATCAAAAGGTGAAGGGTTATATGATTTACAGTGAATTTGATCACAGAACAGCTTGTGAGGAAATTGAACTTATGGCCCCGGAACTGTTAGCCTGGCCAGTTTGCTTGATCCCCCCATTTCTAGGGTCAAGCCAAGTAATAATAAAATAAATGAATGTCAGAACGTTGGCAGTTTCTCTTTAATTGGAAGTGTGCTTTTCTATCATTACAAGAGAAACTTCTAGACTTCCACTTAATAAAAATCAGCAGTAGTTTTCAGCTACATTAGATTTCCTCACTAAGCAGAAACAGCTGAAGAGAGACCTCCAAAAGAGATCTACTATAGGTAGGTTTGACTCGGAGTTTCAAACTCAGTGCTGGCTTTCTCTCGCTGTAGACTGAATTCTCAGTCACGAGCAAAGTGATTGGGTCAGAGTCTAAGTAATCTAAGCTGTCCAGAGCCATTACGTTCTTGCTAAAGTTCTTTTCCCTGCGTACCTGACTCTCCTGGGAGCAATGGGTTTTTGTTTTATTTTGTTTTGCTTTTGACATTCATTGAGATGAAGTAGACAAAGCAAACCAAGGAGTGAGTGTATCAAATAAAGAGCCCCGAGATTACCTACTTTGGTTATTAACAGTTTACAAAATTGGTATAGAAGACATTTTGGATCCTGAAATCATGCACCAAAGTCCTAGGGTGGCAACAAGCAATGCAGAAAATAGGAAACATTTGGGGAATGTTATGATTTGGATGAGCAAACTCCAAAGCCTGTGTTAGAGGCCTGGTCACCAAGGCGTTGTTAACAGGAGGCAGTGAGAACTGCAGGAGCAGAGCCTCCTTCGGTCCTGGAGTTGCATACTACAAAGGTGCTGGGGGAAACACTGTCCTCTCTCTGTTCAGCTTCCTGGCTGATGAAGTAAACAATCTGTCCCCATTCTTTGTTGTTGCAGACAGACAACCTGAGTGATGGGGCACTTTTTAGCTGGGAACCTTTAGAACTATGAGCCAAAATAGCTCTTTTTAAATACATTTCTTTCCTCAAGACCAGCTAATATTTTAAGTCCAGAAAGACCAACACAGAGCTGCTTCAGATGCCTGTTTAATGTTGGACCAAAGATATTCAAGCTTAGCCACTGCATAGCCTTACAACACCTCAGTGTCAAAACCAGCTAAGTTCCTAGTAGTTATCAAGAAACGGATGCATCTTTTTGCTTTTGTAAGAGTGAAAGCATTGAAGGAGAAGGAGGAAGAGATAAAAAAGAAAAGAGGAGGAGGAAGAGGAGGAAACATCTACTAACCAATCTTATCATCTACAAATGTCATTTAGTTCTTCTTCACAGAGGGAAGTTAGTCAGAGCAAACAAGTCTTCCAACGACTTTTGACAGACTTTAAAACATAGAAAGTCAGGAGAAAGTGGAGTGTCCCGAGTCTTTCGATCTGTCTTACACCAACTGTAATAACAAGCAGATCACTCCCAGATATTCCTGTTAGGAAACCACACACTGGCACCACCCTCAAATCAATTCTGGATTCACTTGAGTTGAAATTATTCTCCAAATCCTTAATGAAGAGGAATAAGAATACTACTGAGGGGCTAGGGAGATAGATGGCTTTTGCAGAGGACTCTGGATCAGTTCCCAGCATCTACATGGTATCCTACAGCTGTCTATAACTCCAGTTCCACGGATCCAAAGTCGTCTTCGGGGCGTGATGGCAGTAGGCATGGATGCCATGCACTGACACACTTGTAGGCAGCACACTTGTACACATATTCATTTTTCCTTAATTATTACTCAGAGTCTATCACATTTCTCAGAGACCCTCAAGCAAATGGCAGCTCAGTTCAGCTGCACTGAATCTCAGGATGAGGATGATTATCAGTAATTCTAAAGATATTTCAGCAGTCACTGTGATCTTGGAGATTTGACCTTAGACTTTGGCCAGGGTAGGGGCATTGTTCCTCTTTACCTGGCACTCACTGTGATGTGGCCCAGACAGGGTTCCATGGGCTAGTTACAGAAAGCTCCTTCTTTGGAAATGGGGGCAGGGGAAGCACAATGGCCCTTTCATTTGGATGCATTTGTAAACGTTTTAATATTTCAATTTATGGATCAGGTTTGCAGATTTCATCGGGTATCTAGGGTACACTTCCTAAACTCAGAAAGGCAACTGGGCCTGACTGCCCAGAATATTTCTATGTCACTCCGGTTGGAACTGTCTCTTGTCTGTGACCTTATTTGAGTAACGAAGCCTAAACCAAAATGTGTGAAATCATCACTCGTATTGCGGATCAACAGAGGCAATAGTGGGAAGGTCCCATGTGGGAGAGCCCTTCTCTGGAGACCGCCTGCCCTGTGCTTCTTGTGTGAAGAGGAAGACTCCCTCTCAAACCAGCAGTGGTCCATGAGTGAACAGCACTCTGGTAGCAATGCTAAGGAGAAAATGTGGACCGGATCTCCAGGAGTGTTTTTCTATGCTCAATACAGAGACTAGTACATACCACCAACCTCCGAAAGGCCATGACCTTGGTCAAGGCATGCCCAGTGAGCCAGGTGGTTTGGTTGGTGCGCTGACAATGATTTAGCCCTTCCCCAGTGCCACATGAAAAGGTTGAAGAAGTCCCTCTGGGTGGTAAGACTGAATACAGCCAGGGCACAGACACGAACCAAGTGTCTGTGTGGTCAGGGACAAATTAAGGGTGGGGCAAACATACCATTTATGCATCTGTTTTCCATCAAAACCAGTTTTCAAAATCCTACTTGATTACTAATCAGCAGATATGATTGTGTAGAGCTATGTAAATCACTCGGGACTCCAGAAGTGACTCAAAATGTCTGCTGGGTTCACACCTTCAAATAGCCTGTGTATGTCTGCATGCATGCAAGTGTGTGTGCTTGTGCTTCTTAAGGTAATGCCATTCCTGCGAGGCGCCGTATAGTTGCTACTAGATTCGTTCTGAAAACAGAAACAAAACCAAAAGAAAGAAAAAGAAAAGAAAGGAAGGAAGGAGAGAGAGGGGGGGAGGAGAGGGAGAGAGAGAGAGAGAGAGAGAGAGAGAGAGAGAGAGAGAGAGAGAGAGAGAGCGCACTGAAACAAAGAGATATTGGAACAAACTAGTAAGCAGGAGCTGTGCACCATCGTGAGACTGAATCTTGGGTTCAGGTAAAGGAGCACAGAAGGAAATGGTGGTGTGTTTGAAATGGGTCATATACAAAAGGAAACCCTTCAATATGTGTGAAATCCTATCTTGATCGCTTTTATATATGTAGAGCCTAGAAGAATATCTGCTACCCTGCTATCCTGGAGGAGTTCAGTAGTTGTTGGATGAAGAAATCAAAAGCATGAATAGAAACCACTAGAATCTTACAACAACTTGCACTTGGAGAACAGGTTTACTGGCCCTTTCAAAAGTTGTATTGGAGGACATCTCAGGAAATATAAAGGAAGTACTTTCCTTTCCTTAGGTGAAATACTGTGAAGAGGCCTGGGCTTAGAACAGTAACTGGTCAGTATCAATGGCAGTCTTCATGTTAGCTTTGGTTAATCATTGCTACTTTTATAGGAAGGGGCCAGGAAGAACACCTCCAACACACCCTCTACCTTGTCTCTGCTGAGTGTCTCTTTTTCTCATGGCTAAGTCATTAGCATGAGATCAGTTTGTCCCTCCTCAAAATTTATAAGTTATTTCTCTCTATCCACTTGAGTTGAAAAAGAAAAAACCCATAAGTTTATGCTTTTAAGTCCTATTTAGGCTTCTTTTTCAGATGTATTTTATTTTATGTATATAGATGTTGTCATGTGCAGCACGTGCTCCAGTTATTAAAACAATGAGCCCAAGGAGATGTCGAGCCCACTGTAAAGAAAACAAATAGCAGACCCAGATACAAATTAAGATGGAAATGAAGATTAAGTTCCATCAGTGACTGAACACAAAGAAGTATACAGAAAATGTCAGGAAGGCTGCCATGAAAAGGAGCAGGGGTGGGAGAGCACAGTATACAGAGCTTACAACCTCCCTCCGGCACTGGCTTTCCAGTACTTATTCATAAACCCTTATAGCAAAACACAGGCTATATGAATCTCCTTCAATATGATTTTACTGAAGTTGTTCACACTTGCAAAACATCTATTCTGACAAAAAAAAAAAAAAAAAAAGTCCTGAGGTACATATTCTCCTATTCTCCTAAATGTGACTAATTTTCTGGCTGAGGGGTGACCTTGTAAACAGTCCACTTGTAAACAGGCTACTTGTAAACAGTCCACAACCCATAGCTTTCCCACTTCCCAATCAGCTTCTTCAGGCTCTTCAAATGCATTGAGATGCAGTGCCTTTTTTTTTTTTTCTTTTTTCTTTTTTTCGGAGCTGGGGACTGAACCCAGGGCCTTGTGCCTGCTAGGCAAGCGCCCTACCACTGAGCTAAATCCCCAACCCTGCAGTGCCTTTTGAACCAAACGTCTGTGGTACTGCTCTGAAATTCATGCCTAGAAAATCTGCCTTCAGTGGGATAAAGTGGGCAGGTACACTTCCCTTTGGCGTAATCTAAGGCAGCCAGTGTGGACGAACACAATACACTGGCTAGAGTGAGGACTGGGGAAACACCGTGACATAGAGGAGGGGACAAAGACAGGCTGAGGAGGAATACTTAGAATGCAGAGAAACTATGAATGGTACACAGAGGATACAGAGTGGAGAAATACAGGCCAGAAAGGGCAAAAACAGGTGACAGTTTAGAAGAAAAGCTTATCAGACAAGGAAGCTGGCATGGGAAGAGGTTGTGTGAATTAAAGATGGGCAGTGAGGTGAGTTCATTTACTGCTGACTGAACACCTTCCGGCCTCTACACAGCTAACCACACATAGAGCCCTGCACAGGGACTTCCACAAAGTTCCTCACTGTTTGTTTCTTCTGCTGTGCTTCCAAACACAGCAAATACAGATTTATATATCTCATAAGAAGATAAAAGATGCTAATAAAACTTTAAATTTAACCAAAGAGCCTCTGTTCTCAAATGTGTATTAAATACCAAGTCTATAGCAAACGACCTAAGCTGCTGACTCTGGACCCTAAGGAACTGCTCCGACTCTGACATTTCCCTGGGGAGAACTTTTCAGCACAGTTAGGGCTATGAACACAGGGATGAATACACCAATTTCCTAAAAAGAACTGGTAGCAATAGATAGATAGATAGATAGATAGATAGATAGATAGATAGATAGATAGATAGATAGATAGATGATAGATAGAGATAGATAAATATTAAAAATTAATTAAATGCCAAATTTCTATATATTCCTGTGTAACACATTTTTTAAAAATTAAGCACATTGAGATCCTAACTGGTGACACAGAAATCAAGAAGCCTCCTTACGAGGACCGACTTCTTTATGCCCACCTGCCCCACTATAGTGGACAGGGAAGAATTCCCTGCACAGCCCCGTAATGGCACAACAAGGCCTGAAAACTGAAACTACATTTAAACAGCAGGCTTTGCATAGGAGTTTGGAACATACCCAAGATGGAAAAAAATTGTAGTAACCTGGTTAGAGAATTTGCAAACATCCTTAATTAATTAATTGGCTTATCTATTTATTTTCCTAGAAGCTGTTCTTTTGGAAGCAAATTCATAAATCAAGATAGTCTATCCAATTGAGTGGGAAGACAGGATATCTTGCTTGGTACTGACAACATCTTCAACTCTAGCAAGAGAAACCACATTCCAAGTCAGCTCAAATGCAGCTGATGACAAGGGCAGAGTGACCCCAGGGCTTTGACATCACAGGAAGTTACAAGTTTCATCAAACTGTGTGGCTTGTAAAAAGGAAAGCTCATGAATCTGAACCTATTCAGCCGAAAAATTAAAAATAAAATATATGCAAAAAAGTTGTGTATAATATCAGACAGCTAACGGTAGGTGTTCTGGAGGTGCTGCTGTGTAACATATAATAAAGGTCAGACTTGGAAGGTAGGGAGATGTGAATTCGAGTTCTCACTTGGAGCAAGTTACTCAACTTCTTTAAACTCCAATTTCTCATCTCACTAAGGAAATAAAAACTAACCACTCTCTTGGTTTCTCACAATGAGTAAAGATGATAAAATGTTAAAAATCCCACATTTGGAAGGTCTAGGTTTCAAAAGCTCTAAAGAAGTCTAAGAAGGAAGAATGGGGAAGAGGAAAAGGAGGGGGATGGACAAGGAAGAGGGGGAAGAGGATAGAGGGTGGCTGAGGAAGGGGGAGGAAAAGGAGCAGGAGAAAGAGAAGGTAAAGAAGGGAGAGGAGTTAGAGAAAGGGAGAAGGGAGAAAAGAAGGAAAAGGGAGGAGGGAGGAAGAGGATCAGGGAGAAGGAAGAGAGGATTAATTAATACTGGATTTTCATACAGTGAAGAAATCAGCCTGGAGATAGAGTGCTCTGCTTTACAGGTGAGCACCAGTGTTGAGTCTAGATCAGAAATTGCAACTCTGGCACTAATAACATGTCATCCGAGCCTGGTGTAGGGGATGCTCTAACATATTGTCGGGTGTTTGGCAGCATTTACTTACTCACCATTAGCATCCTAGAATTAAAATATCAAAAATGTTTCCAGACACTATTAAATATCCCATGGAGGACAACATTGCTCTGGTTGTGAACCATTGGCGGCTACTAGCAATAGGAAGGCTGTGGCTTAGAAGATGCTAAGAGTTCCCTGAGCTTTTGTCCAGATGAGAAAAGGCACAATGATGTGCCACCAGGCCTCATGTTCTTACTTGATGCACAGCACAGAATTTTCAAATTTTAAAACAAGTGCTTCTCAAGAAACCATAGAGCAGCTAACTCCAAATCCCTGGACTTAGAAAGCACCCATGAAAACTGGGCAGGGGAAATACCATAAACCAGTAAACCACGACTCCATCAACAATCTGATGGCTGCTCCCCAGTCAACCCTGCTCAGGGACTAGTCACAGAATGAGCAATAGCCTTTCTTTTTACTGCATTCAGAGGCAAGTGTGGTCAGCCAGAGCCAAGCAGGATGCCAACGAATGCCTGTGTTCTCAGTTAGCTGGTGATCTGGTGATCCTGGTTTCAGGCAGGCTCAACAGCTACTCCAGTTTTTCCAATTGTCAAGTATAGTTGTTACTAATGAAGACCTGAATGCGACTAGTATTTTTATTCTAAGCTGAGGATTCCCATTTGCTCTAGGGCAGTGGTTCTCAACCTTTTGGTGTCCGGTGAACTTTTCACAGAGGTTGCCTAAGGCCATTGGAAACACAGATATTTGCATTATGATTCCTAACAGTAGCAAATGAAGTAACAATGAAAACGATTTTACGATTGGGTGTCACTACAATAGGAGGGATTGCACTAAAGGACTGCAGCATTGGGGAGGTTGAGAACCACTGCTCTAGCACATCCACTCACAATAACTGTATG
This sequence comes from Rattus norvegicus, assembly GCF_021556685.1. Lineage (NCBI taxonomy): Eukaryota > Metazoa > Chordata > Mammalia > Rodentia > Muridae > Rattus > Rattus norvegicus. The sequence goes on from NC_141542.1 coordinate 73,549,536, forward strand.
GGAGAAAACACTAACCACAAGACATGACTTTGTCCCGATCTGCTGAAATGAAACATAGAACTTAATTCATTTCTTGTCTTTTTTACAGGATATTTTAGTTTTGCTTGCCCTGTCATGTGCCCAGCCCTCTGAGTTATTACACTCTATGTGTATGAGTATTATGTATTTAAGTATATATGTCTGTGTACCATGTATGTACCCAGTGCCCATGGAGGTCAGAAGAGAACATCAGTTTCAGGACACCCTGGAACTGGTGTCATGGCCACTGTGAGCCACTATGTGGATGCTGGGAAATGAACCTGGGTTCTCTGCAAGAATAAGTGCTCTTTACTGATGAGCCCTCTCTCCCTCCCCTTGTCTCACTCTCTTGCTCTTCTCTGTGCTATCTATTCTTGAACTAGCAGCACTCGGAAGATTAATGCTTCTCCCCATTATCAATTCACCAATGAGGCTTCTATATCACTCTTTCCTAAAACATCTCAGACCCTCTTCATACACTTTAAGGCCAGAGATATGCTTACTGGCTCTTTATATGCTGAACCGCTACAGTGGACCATACACTATTGTGAATCTAGGCTTTTTATTTTCCCCAAGACCCAGTGTTCATTTGTCTTGGGACAATGTATCTCTTATTGTGGACCTGGGGTATATATGGTTTTACAAAGTGAGTTCAGAGTTAAAGCTAGTTTCTACTCAGACAAGTTAACTGGTGTTTCTAAAGAGATACAGAATAGCCTCAAGAAACTTTGTAAGGCCAGCTACTTCAACATGACCTGAAAACTTACATATTCCCTGGGAAATATGAGTTCCAAGGAGGAGACATGTCCTTCTTCCATCATGACTAAGTCTAGGGCTGACAACATTCCTACACGGGCCCTAAGTCCAACATAGTCTCGGCTGTAACCTTGACTCATCTCTGATGGGAAATTCCATCAAAGACATACTTATCAGCCAACAAGCAAAGGGTTAAAGTCAAGATAATCGGAACATATTGTGTGACATTCTCAAAGAACTAAGTGGTATGTAGAAAAAAAAAGCCATAATTAAAGGCAGCACCAGGAACACCAGGGTCAGGTGATCAACAGTGGCAAAGAGACATAATGAATGCAGAGCTTGCATTAATAAAGCGAAATGATGTGTGTACGAAGGCACAGGGTGTGGCTAGTATGGATGGAGTGACATGTTGGTGTGTGGGTCCCCATGGACATGGTGCAGCTTCAGTCATGTGGGACTTCTTGAGCTTGGTGGGCCACATCTTCTGACTCTCTAAATTTTATATAGAACCTTCCAAGTTATAACTGTGGGTTTAAAGTTTGAAATCTTCATGATTCTAAAAGAAGTATATTTCCAGTATACATAAGACAGTGGTGCACTTCTAAATTCTGTCTGCACACCACTGGTAAGAAACCATGGGCTGTGAGCTGAAGAACCTCACAGACAACTCCCGATAAAGACAGAGACAGGGAATCCCTTCTTTGATCCCGTGTATCCACCGCATTCAGGTCAACAGACCAATATAGTGATTATACCCAAAGACACCGTCTCTTGATCATCTAAGAAAAACTAGAGACTAGTCTACCCAATTATATAATGAAATCAAATGGTACTCTCCCATGCCCACCAAGAGGAAACCCCGGTGGATTTATTATGCTGTGTACATGAGACTCCCCTACCCATCACTACTTTCATTCATCCTTAATGATTTAGTGATGATACATTTCCCACCCAATTAGACAAAATGCAGCATTGCTAAACCAATAGTAAGCTTATAGATAAAATTCCTAAAATATGTAAGTATACTTTTTTAAATTGCAAATGACAGAAAGGTACAAATTAAATCCCAACTCTTAAGTCCAGTGGCCTGGCATGTGCTCAGACAATGTCATTATGGGTAGGTATATTTCAAATCAGTCTTCTACCATGCACAGTGGCATCTAAGGAGATGGTGTCAGCTGCATTCTCTAGTCTTTAAGAGCATTGCCAGCTGTTTCTGGTGATTATTCCTCATTTTTAACACTATAATTATAATAAATAATAAATCTATAACTTTGTATTTTTCTGACATTATGAATTCACTGAAGCAGTGTCACTCAAGGGAAGCCTCAGGTTTTGCAGTAGTGGGAGGGGCAAGACTGATACACAGGGCAAATTCAGTGCAGAGAAAATGGCCTTGTTTGTAAAGTCCTTAGCTAGGAGTTGTGTGATAGGAATAAACTTCCAGAATGTAAGGGGATTTGTCTTAGAAGAACTGGAAGTTGGTGTAAACTAGCATGGCCCACTGAAAGTCACAAAGGCTGATTTTTGCTTACCCATGAACAAGCACTGATATAGAAAACACAGGAGAACAAATGAATGAACTGCCTGGCTGAGAGTTAGTTCTCTCAGACTGGTCAACTGCATGACTACTGTATCATCTACCTAGAGCAACACAAACGAGAAGGTCTGGACAGGAGTCCAGACAGGTATGGTGAGAGAGCTATTATCAAAAGGGAGGGCTCCTCCACTGCAGTAGATAATGGGTTATTTCAAATTTCTGTTTCTAGATGTCATGGCACTGGGGAGGTTGAAGCAGGAGGATCTCCCAATTTGCGGATGACTTGGGCTGTATAGGGAAACCCTGTCTCCAAAAGTCAAAACAAACAATAATAGAAAAACCCAGCAAAACCAAAAGCCTGTGAGTTCCCCTTTCATCACTGGCGTGGAGCTGAGACTGTTCTACCTTCCGCTACTATCAAGAATAAGACTTTACAAACATTTTGCTCTTGTATTGAACTAAGACAGACCTTGAATATAAGGCCATGAAAAGTCCTTGGTTGCTGAAGCAGTCTTTGATATTCTACTGGTTCAAAACAGAAGTCTGGACCGGGCTGCAGCAAATGAGAGAATAAGGGGGGCAGGTGATGAGTGTTCCTAGAGGATCTGATTTCTACTGTTGCTACGGTCTTTGCCGTATGCTATTTCATGGAGATGCTTAGGGTTCTTCAGTACTGAACACTACAGAACAATAGTACAGCGAATGACAAGCACTTCTCTGGAACTATTTGAATCGGTTTATTTTCTAAAATAAAAGGTTGGTAAACTATACTGAGCTCTCTTTAATTTGAAGAAATTAAAAGTCTGAAAGCCACTGCTCTGTGTGACTCAGTATACTGGTCTAATTATCCGAAGGGAGGTTCCTTGCTGTTTGGATGAAGCCCCAGACAGGAAAAGATCAGGACAGGGAGAAAAGAGGATAAGCATTGTGGCTCAGCCTCCCAGAATGAGTGGTTCTGTTGTTACTGACCCTGGATCCTGCCTATCTACCCTGGGTTCACTGAGAACCTTTTAAACACTGCCTCAATGAACCTATGAGTCAGAGCATGACTCCGACCCGAGAAACTGACATAGAAAAGCATGACAGCTTGGGCTGAGATGCCAACATTTGATAAAATGAGGTTTCACTTCTGGCTACTCCCAGGCATATAGTATAGAGCAAAGGGAGGAGAGACAGACAGCTGACGGCTATTCTTCTGCATCCTTCCTCTTTCTTCTATTATGTCTACATCGTAAACTGTACCTCACCAGGCTTCCTTTGCTACCATCTTCTAACATAGTCTTTACACGCCTGTGCACACCCGCATTCCCCTTCAGTTCATGCTTCCACATAGATGCTAAGTCTAAGAGAGGTCTCACACGATCCCCTTTGTTGCAGTCAAGATTTCTGTTACTGGGCTGCAGGGCCAAACCAATTGACGTGCCAAACTCTGCCGATACACTGGTTAATGCTGATTGAAAGTGATTTTAGATTCAGAGGTAGACCAGCAAACTCAGTTACTTCCCAAAGAAAGATTTGTTTCATTGAAATTGGAAAACTAACCCAATGAAGCATACTGCCCAAATAAGGAAGACTTGTAAACGTAGGAACTGGAGACAGCAAAAACTCATCTTAAAGTTCTGAGGATCTATCACAACTTCTCTCAGGGGGTTGGTGAAAATTAAAGGTTTTCCTCTGGTCAGAAGACTATTTCTTTGCTTTTCACCCAACAAAAATTCTCTGAAGAATTTTGGGTCAAAATTTACTTCAGTTTTTCTTTAGAAAACAATTGGATGGGCCCCAAAGGGATTCCCAGAGCCCAAATAGTAGAAGGCAAGAATTGATTTCTGCAAGTTTTTCTTTGGTCTCCACTGTGCGTGCGTGTGTGTGTGTGTGTGTGTGTGTGTGTGTGTGTGTGTGTGTACTCATATGTGTGCATATACACAAATAAATAAAAGTTAAAAATACTAAAAGGAGAATCTGATAAGCACTATATTTAATTATCTGAGTGATCTGCTATCAGCCAGGCCAATGCCATTGGCATTGATCTCCTGGTCATCTTCTCTGGGTGTAAGCACACACAGAACCTGCTGTGACCTCAGGACAGGGTACCAGTCCTTCTCTCACAGGAGGTGGTACTGCTCTCCCTGACCCTGGGTAGCTGCTGCCAGCAGAAAGCCTGTCTTAAGGCTGGGGCTGCAGAAGACACTGACCTGCACGGGCTCAGGTGGGAGCTGGACCACGTGTTGCATGCGCTCACTGTGGTGATGTCGAGATTCTTCCTCATAGATCACATCCCTCTCATGCTGGGGAAGATTCAGGAAACGGCGAATGGTGCAGAGATTCTCCCAAAGGGTGCGGTTTTCTGGACTGGGGTTCTCCTTCCAACGAAGCAGTTCACAGAGCCAGCCCTGGAGGGAAGGAGATATGGGAGTTAGGACTGCAGGGTGTAGAGAGCAGTTATGTGAGCCTAGATGCCAAGTCAACTGCCATCCCCAAACCACAGTTCTATGTCAGAATTATTCCCATCAATGGTAGAAGCTACTGAAATGGTTCAATTCTTAAATCCAACCAATGGCCATGTTAATACTTATGCCAATGGTCGAGTCGTCTTCTTCTTATATTATTATTTTTTTTTTTTGAAATAAACCCAGGCTAGCCTCTGATGGTATAGTCAAGGATAACCTTCAATTCCTGATCCTTCTGTTTACAACTCCCAAGTACTGAGATTACACAGGCTTGTGCTGCAATGTCTGTTTGAAGGCTGGAGAGGGTGGAGCTCAAACTCAGGACTTCCTACATGCTAGGCAAGCACTCTTATCAACTGGGCTATATCCCCAGCCCCAAGAATCTTTACCCCCATTGAAATTTCTTTTTTTATTAAAGATTTATTTTATTTATTATATATAAGTACACTGTAGCTGTCTTCAGACACACCAGAAGAGGGCATCAGATCCCATTACAGATGGTGGTGAGCCACCATGCGGTTGCTGGGATTTGAACTCAGGACCTCTGGAAGAGCAGTCAGAGCTCTTGACCACTGAGCCATCTCTCCAGTCCCCCATTGAAATTTCTTAACACCTTCCTATAGAATACATTCTCAATGAGTTTCTTAACAATCCATATAACAAAATCTTCTAGATGTACAAATGAAATTATAGTTATCCCTTCTCGAAAAAGTAAAGGAATTTTTTAGTTTCAGCCATAACATTTTACAAATTACCCAACTGGTTAGTGTTCTACTACAAGAAGAGGGGGAAGACAAACATGCATATATTATGAGAAGGCAAATAAAAAAAAAATACAGTCCTGGGTATCACAGTACTGAGTCCTCTAGGGAGTTAATGTCCTTCTAATCATTAGTAACCTTGCAAACAGAAACAGCAGCCTTTGCTAGAATCAAAACGCAATGTAGATTTGCTTCATCTGTGAGCACGCTGGGCTCAAAGCCCCCGTAGCCATCGCCCTCCCTCCATAGCCGCACCTGCAGGAAGGGACAGGGGGTCAGCCTGCACCTGCAAACGCCCTGTCCCAACTCTGCCATCCGGATGTTCCCTCTCACAACTGCAGGAGGAAGGAAAAGCAATGCAAATGATGGCTTATATGAAAATAATACAGAGGCTGTCAACATCGCTCACTGACTCATGTCAAAATATTTTACCCAGTAGCTTTCTAACCCATCACTTCCAAGCTACGTCGCTAATTTTAAAACCAAGAACTGTCCCACAATTCCTTTCTTGTGAAAGGGTAGAGTTTTTTTTTTTTTCCTTAAAAGGTGCATAAACACAACTGACTTTGTGAGAAACAAATCCCAAGCCTCCACATACTCTCCACCATCACTTGTAAGCCAACGGAAGCCCCTGACACGCATCGTAAAAACCCCATATAATATCATAAGCTCTTGTTTGTCTAACTCTCCACTGTGTCTTCTGCCTTTACCCCCCCCACCCCAAAAAAAGGCAAGATTTGATTATCTCCGCAGCATCAGCCAAGACAGCAACACCAGCTGTTCTCATTGTGCAGCCTCCTCCTCGCGGCCTCCATGTTAATAACCTGATCATTCCATTTTCCCCTTCAACTGCCGGCTGCAGCACTGAGAAGAGACAAAAACCCAGGCCTGTGTGCAGCAGCTGTGGGCACTGAACTGTGAAGCCACTGGGGATTTATAAACTAATCTGTAACACAACACTGCCTTGTTTTTACAAGTGAGAGGCCACATTTGCGCAGACCTGATCTTTTCTTGCAATAAACTGGGAGCTTGGGAGAGTTAGAGAGTTGGGAAGAATGAAAACAAGGTATCTAACCATTTGCTTGCAAATCTTTTTTTTTCCAAGTACTTCTATAACTCCCCCAATCCCCCAACTCAAGAGACAGGTAATGGTTAATTTTCAAGTGCCATGCACATGAAAAATGAAGATAAATTTTTACCACTACCAGAAAATAAATTATATTTTAATAAAAATCTCCTGGTCCCAAAGTGTTTTCTCGGGGGGTTCTTTATACAAAGGAAAGAATTCTTGAGATGGAAAATAAGCCATCTGTGGAAAAATTAAGCTCCCATTTCTGTGTCTTTTCACAGATCTGAATAAGTCTCTGGTGAACTCTTTCAAATGTTTTAAACAGGTATGTTTAACATCTCCCAGGGGAGGCGAGAGCATGGAGACCAATCACTGAATGGAAAATAAAAACAAAAACCTACATCTGTTAAAAGATGAAGTTCGGAGATAGCCAGACCTTAAGGAAGACAGCACCTGCTGTTCTGCTTCCAGGATGCATTGCATTGTGGGAAGCTGCAGCTTGAAGGAAGACAGGTGACAGCTGAGTGGTGTCTCCACTTATGACACTTGGAATGTCTCGCAGAACATCCATTGCCACGTTTGATTCGTATGCGCCGCTATAATCTGTGTTCCTTACACTCACTTAGAACAACACTATAGCTTGTGCTATATGGACTGTGCTATCTGCCATCGGTCTTTAAGGAGGGTAGTGCTCAATTTGCCCACTGACATGCAAGGTCTTGACCTTGAAGCTATTAGGGAGTGGATTAGACACAAGTGTGATCATGTGTACAGACATAAGCAAACCAAATTAATTTCTGGCATAAGGAAGTAGCCAACAAGGCCCTGTTCTTAGGGCGGCAGAGAACTTCCTCAGATCCCTGATGGGCTGAGCTAATGGCATGTTTAAGGGAACTCGGTTTGGAAGATGAAGCACATTCATGGTATTTAGAGGGTTATTAATCAAGTTTCCCCACAAAGTGTTTGCTTGGCTGATCAGATTAAGGGAGGGAGCCTTCAACAGTGCACCCCCACCACAGCAGGCCCCAAGAAATCTGTGATACTTCACAGCCTTGGCCATATTGCACCATGTGTACCCAGCTGCTTCAATAATTAGCTTATGAATGTATCAGCTGGTTCTGTGATTTTTATAAATAATAACTAACCCACAGAGCAGAAAGCTTGTTGAGAGCCCGCACTAGCACAGAGTGGTGAGGAGCTCCTAACTCTAATTTGCTCTACAAAATGCTGATATTCCCACCAGTAGGACTCCTGTGATGCCATTTATAAATATTTATTTCTTATCTGAAATGGCAGTGCATTCTTTGGCCGATGTCCTTCTCAGTGGCCATGATTTGCTGTCTCCTCACTCTGACTCACTTGCTCCCTCTGCACATTTGCACGCTAGCCTTTCTCCTCATCTCTCATCCCATCCAGCATCTTTTTGTGCACACCATCCCTCCAGTGGCTCCTTTTTCTAAACAGGACCTCATATTTGCTTGTCTGGTGACTAATGATCATGTAAAGAAGTGTCATGCTCTTGCATGTATACATCCATACCTGTATAACTTTGAGTGAACCCATCACAGAAGAAATAAAGGGTCCCTACGTTGGGAATTTTTTTCATTTATATAATTTTTGCATACCATCCAAGAAAGTTTTGCAGTATCAGGCAAAAAAAAAAAGTGTAAATGTCAAATAAAACAGTGACAGATGACTGTATTCTCTATTGAATAGCACTGTTTCTGTCATGCATGTTCAATGGGAACTCATGAATTATTAATAAACAAATCTCCTTTTTCTGTTAAAAATCTCAAGTAGGTTTTTTGTTGTTGTTCCCTGTGTGTTGTGTGGAACATTCCTGAAGTATTTTCATTTTCAAACACTGACACAGTTCATCTGATCTCCAGCACCCCAGAAGCTCCTTCCTGTCCTTCTCTGTGGTTTCCCTCTTATTTTAAAAGTCTGAGTTTTAAGCTCTCATTGGAGATTGGCTGAATATTCATGCAGTCCAGTTAATGTTTATAGTCTAATAAATTGGGATTCTGTAAGTTTCACGGAGGTGAGCATGACTCAGAGTGGCAGATAGCATTCATCTTTGCAGTCCTGAGATCTGACTTCTAATTTAGTTCTCGCTCTGCCCCAAAATGAATGGGCAATCCTTGAGTAAGTGGTTGCTCTGTTGAAGATTCTGGGTATTAAAGGGGAGACTCACAAAAATGGTGGTGTCCCCTGGTTCTACACTCTAGCATCTGCTATCTGATTCCTATCATGAACAGCAGATAGTCATTAGCCTTTAGAGTTCAAAAATACAAGGAATAAATGACCTTGACCAATTGGTTAATAAATATTTAAGGAAGTGCCAATTGGTCAAGGCCGGCCTCACTACTGAAGCTGCACTGACATCATGACCACTGTTCACAATACACACCACAAAAACAGACTGTCACATGACATACCACAAGGGCAGACTGTCATTCAGAAGGTGGTCTAAGCCCAAACTAAGAGAAACTTATGTCAGCACTTCTTCTGGCATAGCCATAAAAGGCAAGGGAAGATGTAGGAAGAATTATGGAGTAAAGACTAATAAAAATGACCAACCAGATCTGGGTCCAAGAAAAAAGACATGAATAGAAGAACTAAGGCAATGGAATCACATTTTCCATATGAGAGCTGCTAACGTCCTGGCTTTGTTACTTGCATGGCTAACATTTCTCTCCAGTGATGGACAAAGTCAACACTAAGGAAGCAAGCGGGGGTAAGGGTGGTACACAACACAACATTGGTTCTATGCTTTTTCTTATAAAAATTGCTGTATCCAAAATGAGTTTGAAAAAGTTTCAAAACTTCCAGAGAGCACAAGGACCTACATATGAAAATAAACATGGAGCCCATGAATATGATTCCAGAGAATTCATCTTTACAGCGGGACTCAGTGAAGGGGCAGCAGTTCAAAGATTGATTCCTGGCAATCAATGGTTAATGAGTTCCTAAACACTCAGAAAATAAGCAAATAGTATTTATTAGCATTATATTCCAGCCATCTCTTCAGTCTCTTAAGCAAATTTCCCTCTGTAGCAAAAACAAGTCTGACGACCCTCTCTAGCTCTGCAGGTGAGGCCGACACTTGCACCGGCCATGGTATCGCTCGATTACTACCCACATGTCCCAGAGAGCTGGATGCCAATCTAAATTTACAAAGCAAATCATGGAAATGTATTAGGACTCTGTACTACTTGAAAAAAATACCCCAGCAATTCTTTTTGAAAAACAAGTAACTCTTGTCTATCTTTCAGAAAAGGGAGTTTTACTGATGAGTTGCAGGAAGGAAGCGAATAGTAGCCCCCCATTCCAGACCACTGGAAGAGGCGACAGCAAGAACCATGAGCTGCTGTTGTTTGCTCATTCCTCAATAATTCCCAGGGTGACCTTATTCTCCAGCCACAGTGATTACTCAGTCCCTGCAGACATTTGGTACATGCACATTACCACCTCCATGCTTTGTCATGCTACCCTCTTGGCTACAATACCTTCTGTTCAGATCAATAATCCCTGGAGATGCTGTTCTTCAAGACTCTCATAACCTGGCTTCACCTAATCGCCTGTGAAAAATGTTTGTTCATTCCTGTCTGGGCCTCAGAGTGTTACTGTCAGGCGTGGGTATGCCTGATGTACCTTCCTCGGTAGGGCTGGCCTCTTCTTGATGGGAGTAAAAGACAAGGCCGTGCTTCTTGATGTAGTCTCTCTGAGCACAGTACTCCTCCTTGCACACAGTAGTGCTATGCAGATGCTAATTAATTATATAGAAACTACTGGGTTATATAGAAAGTATCACGTGGGGACTATTTTGTCACCTCAAAGTCAGTGCTTGTTGAAGAGGAACACCAATTTCCAAAGGCAGCCTGACAAGGTCTATTTGCCCATCTGCAATAGGCGAACATCTCATTTTAATGCTATAGCCTCTGGGAGCTACCGGAGGCATTTAAACTGTGAAGATAAAGAATGAACTCTTCTCTGGTTTCCTGGCACACTTTTTTCTATTTAGTACGGAGTCCTTGGGGTGTGGGGTAGTGTATAACAAAGGCAAGAACACCATTAAGCCCAGATACTATTTCTGTTCACATTGAGACTATGCTGTTGCATATTAAAAAAAAAACAAAAAAAACAAAAAATAAAACAAAAAACAAAACCCCACATGACCTGAGAGTGAAGCGCGTCCTGCCTGAGCTGCATTATTTGGGGTTGTCTAAAAAGAATGACATACATCACTAACACCACACTGACCGTTTAACAAGCTGCTCTCATCCTTTTGAGCGCTTTCTATGTGGGCACTGGTGTGAATTTTCTCTTACTGCTCACATTGGGGTCCTTAGAGTTTTCCTGGGTCAAAACTAAATGGAAACTGGCAATATCTATTTCGGTTTTTAACTACCACAGGCTTAGAATGTTCAAATGACCAAGGCCTTTATAGAACATTAACAAGGCCTAGCTTGAGTGGGGACTCAACAGGCATGAGTTTGAATTTAATCTCTAAACTGTGGGTCTAAGCGCTGCTGTGGGAGACAGAGGGGCCACAGTGGAATCAGAGCAGTGGTCCTGTCCATGGTGCTGAAATGCCTGTGCTTGCGGTTGCCATGTATCAAGAAACCGAGTTAGGATCCTCCCTTCTACCCCTTATCAAGTGTTCTTCTTTACAATAACAGCAATAATATTCTAGCACTGGGGAGGCAGAATGAGAGAAGTGGCCAAGTCTTAAGCCAGTCTGGGTTTTGCCTTAAACAAACAGACAGACAAACACACAAACAAAAAATATTCTGGGCTCATGACGTTTTTCTCGATTACATTTTACTTTGGGTGTGTGTGGACACGTGTCTGCATGTGCATGTGTGTACATATGTGGAGGTCAGAGCCGAGTAACTCATATGACTTGCTTTTCTTCTTATCCTATGTGGGTCCTAAAGATGAGAGGTTCTCAGCGTCCCTACCTCTTGAGATGCCTCAGCAGCCCCAATGTTCCTGTTTCTGTGTTAGCTCAGTTAGTTCCTGTTTCTGTGTTAGTCTCCAGCAAAGGAAGTTAAAGTTGCCCCTAGTGAAGAAGGCTGGGTGATGCCTGCCCCCCCCCCTTCCTGACGTGTCTGGGAGAGAGCTGGTGAGTGAACTCCAGCTACCAAACAGGAAGTTGCACCACCCTTCTGCCCCTCTAGGAACTCTAATGAATGGGAAACTCAGCAAATGAACAGTTCCTCGGAATGACTCAAGCTTCTTGCCGCAGAAATGTAACAGGCCATTTCCTCACCCACATCTTCAATACAGAAAATGTCAGCATATGTAACCAAAAGGGAATGTTTTCTGAGTTTCTTAAAGGAAAATTCATATTATTAACCACAGACAGTTCGCTTTCTAAATGGAAGCACAGAAAGTCCCCAAACAAACTTTTGTAACTGTGAAAGGATTTCTCTTCAGCTGGTTGAGACTCTCCTCAAGTGTGAAATGAGCCAGATAGTATTCTGCTCTTGTTTCTTCGTCACTGAATTCTCTTTTCATGAATCCAATAAGTGTCTATTAAAATAAATAACCCCCCTAATGATTCAAGATAACCTAATCAAGAAAGCTGAAATAGATAAGAGGCTAAATACAGGGGAGACCTGTCAAGGGCGTCAATGAACCTCTGCTGAGGATGTCATCTAAGCCCGGACAATGGAATCTACTCTGTACTCGGTTACAGTTCAAGGTTAATTACAGTTTACCTTGCACGAAGTGAGCTTTTTCTAGTGTCCAAAATTGTATACTAAGTCCTAAGCTGAATCTTCATAGGGACCAATTTTCAGCTTTCTCTGGGCTGCCTTAAGCACATCTCTCACATTTCTGTGGATGTGTTTACAAAGATTGAGTCTGTAATTGAGAGTAATGGAAATTTTATTTCAGAACAATTCTTTAACCTCTGCTGTACAGGGCTGAAATCAAGAGGGGATTGCATGAGACTGTGCTGCCTCTACTCCCACAGATACATGGGAATATGCTAGATTTCATGTCTATGGAAGTTTACTGTGCCTTTTTGTGTTACTGTATACACAGACACATGCATAGATGAGCACACATACATGAAAAAGCCATTTATATGTGTACAGAAGAATAAATGTGAAGCCTTGGGATCTTTATTATACTAGAAACATAATAGCTAAATGTGCCTTACTATAATATTAAACAATAAATAACTGTGATGTTTCTACGCCCTTCAGGCTCAAACTGTAGCAGAGGTGTTAAACTTTATGCTAAGCAAACTTCCTCCAGAACCTAGGAAAGCAGGGTCATGAGTAAGACTTGTGCTAGGTCAGGGCAAGGACCATATGGAGGTAAGCTAACAAATGGTGCCCGATTTGAAAGGAGTATGGCTGCCAGAGGACACAAACTTGTAGGCACCTATGTTCTTCTCTGACAGAACCACGGCATAGCTCACGCCTCTTCCCAACAGGGCTGGTGAGAGTTCAGAAGACCCTTTAACAGGGAAGCCAGATTTGCTTCAAAGTCACACCCAGTTTCCAAAGGCACCATACCATAAACAGGCAAAGTATATCAACTCAAAATATAGAACAAAAAAATGCTAAAAACCAATACCAACTTAAAAGACATTTCAATTTTGAGAAATTCATGAATACTATGACCAACTTTCATTGGTATCTAGTTAATAATACCAGTAATAACAAAAAGACGACCAAATAAACAAAAACTCGCTTTACACCATAAAACAGATAGAGGGGAGAAGAAAGACAATTCTTTATTATGAGGTTGCTATCAAAACAAACCCATGGGGAATGTTTGCTGATGCCCTGTAGAAGGTTCTCATTCCTTCAGATTATGCCATAAAGAAGAACTGGAAATCAGAGGCCCATGCTGATGTACAGGGAATCCTGGGCTCACTGCCCACAGACTGTGGTTTCAAGGAAACCACTTTCACGGGCTCCCAGAGAACCTGCCGTACAGGCAAAGCACACCCATTGTTTTAACTTCTGCTGAGGGTAAGTGGTACAATGAACCAGGAGTCAATCTGTAGCACCTTCTGGCTGTGCTTCCTGGCACATCCCATACCACAGAAATCAGCACAATCATATATTTATTTCCAACACCCTCCCAAGGATGCTACCCTCATAATGGGACCTTAGAATAATGTTAATCATTTCTTTTGAATACATACAAAATGGCAACAGCTTGGTCTCTTGCAACATAAGCAATGAAGGCTAAGAAACTCAAATAGTGAAACTAAAGAAAACCATTTATATTTTATAAATATACTCTTCCACATAAAGATCTTGCCTTTACTAGACAACTTATAACATAGTTTTTTTAACTATCTACACTGAAAGCAATGAATACATTCCATATAATCCCTATCAAAACCCCAATGGTTGATGTGAGGAGTGTAACCTTCTTGGCACGCATGAGACCTCAAGTCAATCTCTGGCATCAAGAAACAGGCAAACAAACAAACAAATTCCATTTATTTACATTCTTCACAACAGAAAAAGGAATTCTAAAATTTTTAAGGAACTACAAAAGTCCCCCAAAGAGCCAAAAGTCAGGGACATCATACTTCTTGATTTAAAATTGTATTATTACAGGAGCTAAGGCTGTATCTCCGTGATACCACACTTGCCTGTCACACTCAGGCTTCTGGGGTTGATCTCCAGCAACTCCAATAAATGAATCACTTTTGTTACAAAGCTAATCATCAGAATTTCAGAGTGTGGCTGTAAACACTAATGCACAGGCTGAAGGAACAGAATGGAAAGGGCTTGGAACTAAATCCAAACATACAAAACTGAATTTTTCAACTAGGACACCAAAAAACACAATGAGGATATGGAAGTTTAGTGGGATGAGGGTCAAATGTTCAGGGCCAGCTATGAACTGAGATCCTATTAACCAACCAACCAGCCAACAAACCAATCATTAAAAAATGTTCCAGAAAACTGGATCTCCACATGTCTAGGAGAATGAAATCGGATGCTTATGCCATATAAAAATCAACTCAAATCTAAGACAAGAAACAGGCAAGTCAAACTATAATTGGTTGTTAGTTGAAATTCAGAACACACATTTTAATGGCAATGCAGTAATGAGGCATACAGCTTTATACAGAGAACTAGTGCCTGTGAGGCACAGAACCCACAGAAACCCCCCTACATGAGAGCAGAGACACTAGAACCACTCGCATGCAGAACACGGGTTTTGTGGGAAGAGCTTTTCAGTGTTCAGAAACTCTTCTCTCTCTCTAGCTACAGAGAGCTCACCGTCTTGGCTTCTCCTCTGCTCTTGCAGTGAGGAGAAGACCCTCCCAATCCTGCATCCTCCTGTCTCTCTTGCATGAGGAAGAAGACCCTCCCACCCTCCCTCTGGCTATAGCTGGAGCTCCCAGGCCTGATAGGGTGTGGGGGACAGGGAGAGCATCCTAGGAGTCCTCAAACCCGGGTAGAGGACTCCAGGGCCATTCACCCACACCCTATGGGTCCCCTGGTTATTCTTCCAGATCACCTCCTTTGCTTTATCCCAGCAGCCCCCATCCTTTACTTCCCCACCATCTTTAATAACTGATTGCAGCTGATTCACACCAAGTGGGAACAGGCCTACTAGACGATGGTTGAGTTCTATGGAAAGTGAATTTCCAACGAAGTGGAGGATTGAGAGCTATATCTAAGCTTCAGGGCTCCCAGTCTCCTCCAGTTCTTAAGAGTTCTTAATCAACGGTTTCACTAGTTTCACCTCCATATGATGGGAAAGCCCTGGAGAGGCATTAACCTCCTCAGTCGCCCTGAGAACTCCCAAGTCCTCCAGAGAAAAATAACAGAATGACAGAAGTTAATGAAAGAAAGGAGGGAACACTTTGCTCTCTCGTTTCTCACAACCCAAAGAAATGTGTGTGCATCTTGGGGAGGTAAAATCTGCCTGAGTCATTCCCACACTAGAAACATACATTAAATACATGGACCAGATCAAGCAAGTGGGCCTGCTGTTGGGTGAATGCTGGTGCTTCCGGGATATCCTTTATGATGAACTGTCTTTAAAGCTATGTTATTTGGCAGTCCTATTTTTTTTTTTAAAGAAACATCATTCCTGAAATACTTATTTGGTCAGCTATTTGCATTATATGGTTCTTTGTCCAAACATTTAAGAAGAGCCCATTCTTCTGAGGAAAAAGAAAGACTTCCAAGTGCCTCGTCCCCAGTTATGCTCAATTTCATCCTTTGGGATATTAATTTTCAGAACCACTTTTCCAGGCTCTAGGAAATCAGGACTGCTGATTTCTTGGGGAGGCCTCAAAATTGGTAACAGCTAAATGTCAAACGCAGCTCTCAATCATCCACCTGAATTAATTAGGCCTTGCTAATCCCAACAGCCACAGAGCCATGTCAACAAGAAACTTGTGCGCCCTTCAATCGAGGTCTCAGACTCTGGTCTTCAGTTTATAGTTATAAAAGAAGGACCAAGCAAAACTGAAATGTGTGTCAGGACACAGAGAGGGTCAGGTTTGCAAAATCACTTATGCAGCTCTCACACCCACTGCACATCCACACATACGCCCCTTATTACCCAGTGGAAAACCATTAAATGCACAGTAGTTTTGCCAAGTGGCGTTAGCATTTAACACCTTCTTCGTTTAACAGCTCCAACTCTCATTATATTATACCATGTGTTACATGGGATTTTTATGCGTTTAACAGTGTAGGGAGGCACTATGGTCTTTTCTTTTTGTGGATTTTCATCCTATGGTTAAACATATCTTAGCAAACTCGGTTCCCTAGTTTTGTTGAGGAAGGAAGTCAGAGTCATTTTCAAGAATGACTACATGGAGATTAAAAAGGAAAATAAACATTTCAATCCTCTTCAAATTCCTTTGGTATTCTTTCTCTCTTCACTAAAAACTGAAAGTAAGATACTGTAAAACTGCAGGTTAAAAACGAGGTTAATCTGCCAATAATTAGTCTAAATATGCTAAATTTAACATTTATCATTTTTAAGGACTTAATTTTTATTGAACTCTTTCTTGCTCAATAAAAAACGTGACACCCAGTAACTTAGTACTTCAGCTCACAGTAGTAACTCAGAGCTCAGAGCCATAGAATACTTAGTAGTAACTACAGCACACAGCACACATCTGTCAGGGAGAGGGCCCAGGCCATTTTCCATTTGCATATGTAGGAATGAAAGCATTTGTCATGCAAAGCACAGTGGAAATCAAGCTCAAAATCAAAGGGCTCCCAAAATTCTGCTTCATCTAACTTTCATTTCCTCTGTCCTACACTAATCCTTTATCTGTGGGATAAAGAAGGGTGCCCTGGAGCAGCCTAAGGCAGTAGCTGCCCCCTTAAATAAACTGAGGCAGAGGGGTAGATCCCACCAACCAGTGCTGCTTTCAGAAAGGAAGCCAAGCATCTGTGTGCTGGGCTCCCCTGAGCATCGCACTCCCTGCAGCTCTGATGCTGAACACTTTTACTGGATAAGCATCTATGTTTTTCTGCTAAAAGATTTTAGCACTTATTCTGGAACCCCCACGTGTGTTTTCTCCTGGAAAAACAACTGTATTCAATATGTGAACGAAACACCCGACAATCACAAGGTGTCTCTGGGGCTGGGCAAAAGTGGTTATTAGAGCAAAGTCAGCCTTTCCCCTGGTGGGAATAGGAAGGTGATGAGTCCTAGTTAAATGTGGTCTCAAGGAAGGGGCTGTTATGCACAGACTACAGTTTGTTTGTTTTTTTTTTTTTTTACTTAAAAAAATTGCTTCCCCAAGAAACACATTTTTTTTTCAATGAACATAGGAAGCTTTGGATAAGGAAAAAATATTTTAACTCTTATTCTTTAATATCAAACATTTATTTAAGAGAATGAAGCTAGGTTCTGGCATTGTCTCTCTTCTGAACTCTAATGGGAGTTACAGCAAAGCCATGGGGCAGAAGGCAGAACATGATGGGCTCCCCAGGGGTTATTACTGTTATTATTATTATAAAAACAGATGTGTTTTTATTGGAGGGGAAAGAGAGCGGTCCCAGCATTCCATTTTATTCTTTAAAACAACAACAACAACAACAACAAAACAAAACAAAACACCCCTACTCACCTGACTTTTGTTTGCAGCCACTTTGGCAAACAGGGCTTGAGACACCTTGGCTCTTTTCATCTCCTGTTGGATCTCGTCATAAATGGCAGCTGTGATGTTGACGTTGGCTCCGTCCACCTTAATAGGGAGGTCTGTTGTCGGTGTCGAGGTTTTGGCCTACCAAGAGACCATGAAAATAATAATTTAAAAAGTGCTGCATTCAGAGCAACCATCTGTGCAGAAATTATCAGAGGGTTTCAGTCAGCTGATGCCAAACCACATTAGCTACAGAGGGACACTTCCTGTCCATTATTCTAATCAGGTTAATTGTGATTGGAAATAATTGCAATGCATTCCTATAGGACATACAGAATCCTGTCAGCTCTTGCTTCCCCTCACAGGAGCCTGGTAGCTCACAGGTAGGAAGGCAACCCTGGGCACACCAAAGTCTGACACCTACCTATAAGCAAGCACACAGAACACACTCACTTTTTCTTTGCAAAACATGACACACCTTACAGAAGAGCCAATTCTCCAAGTTAAAAAAAAAAACTGAGTAAATGGATAGAGGTCTCTAAATAATAAATTATTACTCAATTTAATGCATTCCCGCGAGTACCTCTCACTCTTTATTAAGGTTCATGTATGTTATTTGAGTCTGTGTGGTTCCCGCCACTATTGTCATTATGCTATCCAGACAGACCCCTAATTTCACCTAGGAAATCACTGGAAATGAAACAAAATTTCATTTCATACAATTCGGCTTCAGATGCCTTCCATGGGCAGTTTTCATTTCCTTAAACTCATATTGTGGTTTCATGCATTCTGCTGCACGCGTTTTAATCGAATGATTTCCCATTAGCTTCAGAGACAAATGAAGGACGATGCAGGTGTCGTGCTTCCTGGGGTAGGAATACCCTAAACCGTCCCACTCAACCTGGTCCAAAAGATTGCCAGAGAGGCGATGCTGAGTCTGGTCCCTAAGCTGCCTACCTGGAAGGTCCAAGCAGATTTCCTAACCTGGGTAACACAGCTCAGGGACAAGTCATTCCCACCCTTGAATACATGAGCACTGCTGACTAAATGGGCCTACGTTTGGTTCTTTTTGTCCTTGCTCACTCTAAAATCCCATAACAAAAATGATGTCTGTAAATCACAACTCTCCCTGTGTTGATGCCCTGAGCCGCCCCTCCCCTAGGCTGACACTATGCAGGGCTAATGGAGGACAGTGTGCAGTTGCAACATGGCTGACTTGTGCAAGGATGGCTGTTGTGAGCCTGTCCTGCCTTCTCTAAGTTCCCATGGAGGCTCAGCTTCCTGAGAGAGCCGGGTGGCATTTACTATCTTCCTTTGCCCTCCCCATCCCAACTTCTTTACTAGTTACTGCCAAGTCACAGCGAGTGGGATTTATGGGCTTCCGTGTGCCAGCACTCTAGGAAGACTACTGACTTCTGTTTTATCTCATAGCTCTTATAAAGAAAAAACCCAATGGTGAGGTATCTGCATTTTTATTTGCAGGTAAAAGAGCGGAAATGACAGAAGTCTTAACTTGATATAAAGGCCATGCAATAGTAAGGGTGTTCAATGAAAGCCTTGAACTCAAGCACTTCAGGCTTTAGAGCCTTGGGTCCACTATGCTACTCCACTCCCATATGGGGGAGGTTGATTGGGCAAGTATCCTCTGCCCACAGTAACTCAATCCTCTAGATTCTTTTTTTTTTTCCTAATCAAACTATGTGCCTTGCCACTGCACAGTCCTTGTTAAGAGAATGAGAAGACATTCTCAAGTGTTGTTGGTCACTATTACTGTGTACCTCACTGCTTAACTCTTCACTTGAACTCTTAGGGCTAATAGACGGTGGTAACTCTGCTGCCTGGGTAAGATTCTGAATTCTGCCAGCTGTCTAACTACAGCTCGAATTCCCACTCTATCACTAAGGCATGCGAACTCACTTATAGGAGCTGCTTGGCCCAGAGAAGCCTGTTTCCTCACTGGAAACACAAGAGTGTCACCACAAAACAGCAGTGGTGGGATTCATGCAGAATGCTCTCAATACACACTGTGACGCCAGGGAGAGTGAGGAAACAACCACTCTCACCCCATGTCATCCTATTTCCTAGGACACTGAAGACACACTACTGAAGAATGACTGGAGGCTTAATTTCAAATGGGAAACATCTCCAATGTATTGATAAACTGATGATCAAGTGTTAGAGGACTCTGGAAAATGATTTGTGTAAAAGCTGCCTGTGTGGACAAAGTTGCTCCTCTAAATTAAGACGTTGCTTCATTGAGGTGTTTTTCCCACTCACATCCACCCTCAGACAAGAGCTCTGTAGAAATTTGCATCACTTTTTCCAGTTATGAGGTAGGGTGTCATGACGGCCTTGAACTTGCCTTGTAACTATTGGCCATGAAATTATGTTCCTCCAACCTCCACCTCGTAAATCCATGTTTTCTGCTGCTGTTGTTTCTACCGAGCATCTTTATCACTGAGATGCGTTAGAATGAACTTTAAAGACATAGGCACGCAGGGATGTATGAAATGTTGAAAGATTCAAATAACTTTCTTTTTCCCAATCTTCAGCAACGGATACAGAATAAAATGGTAATGAATGCACAAGTGTGGCTCTAGGATTATAATCCTCAAAAGTGTTTGAATATTTCATATGTACTTTCGGAAATGATAAAAACCAGTAAAATTAAGTACACAACTTCCTGTATTTATCCCTAAGGAAGTTTTATCTAGGAAATTTCAAGATTGGATCCTAATTCAGACAAGGAAAATGTCCTAATGTGAGCCACTCGGTCAGGTTCTGGAAGTGATCAGGTCTTTGGAAAGGCATCTTGTTAGAAAAATATTACAAAGACATGGAAAACAAAACAAACTGACCTGTGCCATTTTCTAACAAGTACAAGTGGCCTTCTTCCAAGAGAGCTGCCTGGAGGTGGTAGGGGCATGGAGAGGGAAATGTGACTAGGCTCTCCAATAATGGCCTAACAGCCTTTTAAATGTTGCAAAAGTACTACTGAATTTACTAGCAGTTAACATTAATGCAAATTGTCAATGTCCTTAACAACAGTTCTCTATGTATTCTTTGATATTTAAAGAGAAATAAATTAGAAGGCTTGGTTGCAGATGTCCAAAGAAGGTAGTGGAGACTTTAACAGTAAGTGTGACTCATAGCTTACTAAAGGCTGAATGAAGTACAAGCAACAATTTGGCAGGCATAACAGAAGGTCATCCACAGTTACAAATCTACCGCAGGGTGCTAAAACACCGAGTCAAGATGTGTGCGAAGAAAATGATGATATACTCACGAAGGCTCTAATATTCCTAACGAGAATAAAATTCTGATTCTGTGTTTAGTCAGCTTCTTGAGAAACAAAACTACAGTGTCTCAGCAAAGGAACCTTTTATTTTAATGTACCCCATTTTCAGTTTTGCACAGACAGGTATGCACCAAGTGACCTTTGGTCCTGAGAACCATCGCTCAGAACTTATGCAATCCAGAGAAGCAGAGAGGGAAATGGTTTTATCTATGTCAACAAAGTAGGGAAAACTTAGGGGAAGTGTGGAGTCGGTGGAAATGAGCATCTTGCATTTGAACTGCAAATGTGCCCTGCCTGCCTTGAGCTCTGACCACTTTAGAAGTGTGGAGACGGGGAGGCCAGACCTCAAATCCTAGAGTGACAAAACCCGAGGCCTCCTGCTTCTAGGACCCATGGCTCTGGCCCGGCTATTGCACCCCCTGCACACAGAACTTTCCCACTGTGTTTCATTTTTTAAAAAAAAGTTCTCATTTTGTTGTTAATTGGGGGTAGGGGTGGGGTAGGTAGATTTGTGTGCAGGATCTCCCTGGTGTTGGAGTACCAAAGAAAAATGTTAACCGCGGAGCCATCTCTCCGGCCCTCCATTTTCTCTTACTAGAATGTACATGATATGTTCACTGAACGGCTGTTTCTTGCCCTCAACACAGCCCCCACCCGCAGAAAAATAAACAAGCAATGTAAGGAAAATACAGTAGCTGTTATAGAGACACAACTCCCACAGGAACCCCATTTTTTTCTTCTGAAACTGTATAGTAGTCAGGAACCCACCTCCTGTTCTTGCCCTGTCCCTCGCCTGCTTGTGTGGAAGAATGGGAAGATCCTAACGAGAAGGGAATAACGCACCACCACAGCACGGGATTACCTCGTGCCACGGCCAGAGGAATCCTTTGATCTGCTCGATTATGTTTCTTAATTTCAGGGAAAACTAGCATGTACACGAAGCAGGAGGTAGGAAGTGACATCTGGAGCAGAGGGCTCACCTGTGGGGTTCGGGAGGAGCTGGGACTGCTAGAGGCAGAGGACACCATGCTCACATTGGGGTTCATGCTCCGCTCTCGCTCATCCTGGTAAATGCGGTCACGCTCCACTTCAGGCAGGTTGAGGAAGTTCTGCATGGCCCTCAGGTTTACTAGAAGAGACTGAGATGCAGTCCTGGGGTCTTCTTCCTTACGCAGTATCTCTGACAATAATCCCTGGTAGAGTGGGGAGAAAAAATAGGTAAAGTCACGTCTACAGATTTACGTGTATGGTTTCCATCTCCACCCCAACTGCGCCTCTGTTTGCCATAACCAGCTTGAGGATACCAGGAACATGCCTAACTCCTTAGGGCTTGGGAGGAGTCTGTCTGATGTGCTCCTTTCCGGGGCTGTGCCTTATTTTAGGATATCTACTCTGCCACCTCATCAGCCCTGTACTAATCCTGTGTGCACCAAAGCCAGCGAGCAAGGTAGGCACTCAGGAGGAAATGTGGAGCTGCAATTACCACCAGGTGCCTCCTGCAAGTATTTCAGGAGCTGTTAGAACTCTCTCTGCTTGAAACTGGGAACTCTTGGCAGTCCTGCTTAGCTTTATGAATCTGCCAAGTTTGGTAAATTTAGTTCCGACATTTAAACAGCATGGGAGATTTACATCGATTTTTAAAAAAAAATAAAAGTTTGGCTGAATTTCTGTTATGACCGGCCACTGATTTCGATATAGATGTGTCCGAAGGCAAAGGGGGGGAGGGAGTGGAAAGCAAATGGAACCTGTCAACTCTGTTAACTTCTCAGCCACTCAGAAGTTATGCTGTCATAGGTATCCTGAGGCACCCCAGACTTTTGTGGGGTACCCTCATGGGAAGTTCTAATTTCAAGTGATGAAAATGTGGTCACATTAGCTAGGGACCGAGACATGCTCTAACTGTAGTTTGGAAAAGCTCTGATGTCCTGATTGACTAGATGTCTTCTGAATTTTTGACTCAAATAAATAAGGGGGCTTTAAAAGAGGTGTTTTGTGTACTCTAATGACACAGAATTCACAAAGATTTTGTCACTACTCCAGTAAAGCAACATGGCCTCAGGGGACAGTAGGAGACAAGCCAGAGAAGCTGCTCTTAACCTACAGGTTGTGACTGACCCTGCTAGGGCTCAAGTAACTCTTTCCCAGGTGTCACATATCAGATATCCTGTGTATGAGATACTTATGTCGCAATTCATAACAGGAGCAAAATTACAGTTAAGAAGTAGCAACAAAAATAATTTTATGGTTGGGAGTCGGCACAACATGAGAAACTATTAAAGGGCTGCACCATTAGGAAGGTTGAGAACCATGGAGCTAGTGCGATGTTAAGACAGAGGCAGAGCCATTACTGCTGCATGCACTTGTGGGGTGACCACTCAGAAGCATCATTTCATATTCTCAGCTTTTATCCTTTTGTGGGGCACCGTGAGATGAGGGTTTAGGACTGTTCCCCCCAAGAAGAGCTAACATGTTAATCCTATACTTTGAACACACAGGGCAACCCTAAGTCACGAAAGTCACTTCTGTGAAGTGTGGTAAGGCATTGCTGGTGCCAATGGTGTCTGCACTAAAGGAAATTAATATAAATGCAGGAGACACCACTCGCATATAAAACAGGAGTGGTTGTAAGGAGAACTATCCTCTGGCTGGACAGAAGTCTGCAGGGTACAGTGGGCATTTTCATATAAACTATTACATTGTACTGTAGGATAGCAAATGCCATTTGTAGGGATGTGCATCACACAGCTACCAACATTTCAGGGAAGCAGAATCATCATTCAGAACATCACATAGGGCTGGAGACATGGCTCAGTGGGTAAAGGCACTTGCCTGATGAGCTCAGGTTGATTCTTGGGATTTACATGGTAGGTGGAGAGAACTGACTCCTGCAACCATGTGCACTGTGGTACATGCATGCACATGCATGGGTGTCCACACACATACCATACACATACACAGAGACACATAAATCAAACTAATATTTTTTTTAGAAATTACACAAACCGACTACACAGCATGGAACCGACCAATGGTATACCATCTGCCAGCTGTGAACTTGGAGGGCATATTACTTTGGTCAGAGGAACCCTAATACTATGTAGAAGTGCCCACACACACATAGCTCGGAAGTACACAGGGTTTGCTTGAGGTCAGAATGTGAATAAGGATAAAATATAGCACATAATGAAGTTAAAAGAAATGTTAGTGCGTGTGTGAGTGTGCGTGTGTGTGTGTGTGTGTGTGTGTGTGTGTGTGTGTCTCTATGTGCTAGCTAGTATGGGTTCATGCACATATGTGCTTAAGAAAAGAGCAAGGTAGGTGATGTGTGTAAAAATATCGTACTGCTAAAATGATTAAAAGGAAATAAGATCTCACTGCATGTTTTTAGAAGCAACAAGTGGGGCACTAGTCTTCCAGGAAAGAATGCAGTCCATGAATCAGTTCTACTTCTGAAACTAAGAGTCACGTGGCCTAGGGTCACCCTACTTCCATTTTAACTAAGCCACCAGAAATACTCATAATGGATTTGCTTCAGAGGTTTTTTAACATATATCTCTAAATTAATATGAAGCAAGGAAGTAGACTTTAAATTGCCCCTAATTTCCAAAGTCAGTAAGACACTAAGATTGACATTCTCTGAGCTTTCCTTCATGATGAGTCATGCACAAAAAGAAGAACACATTGGTTTTCTCCCTCCTCCCCATCCATTCTCCCTGCCATCTTCCCTACCTACATTGAGGATTGTAATAAAGGGATTTTAGGGTCATCATGGAGATACATATGCACTATGATAATTAATCCAAATATCTCCGAGGCAGAGTTTGACTTATTCTTCCTCCATAAAAGTATTTTCATGAGTCACATAGTGTATTACAGCAAAGGCTTATACATATGAAATAGTGAAATAAAATAGTATTGTTCTAATACACCATATCTAAAAA
The DNA here is from genome assembly GCF_021556685.1 of Rattus norvegicus. Classification (NCBI taxonomy): domain Eukaryota; kingdom Metazoa; phylum Chordata; class Mammalia; order Rodentia; family Muridae; genus Rattus; species Rattus norvegicus. The sequence goes on from NC_141542.1 coordinate 73,574,473, forward strand.
CTATGCTTGTAAGTCCCCAGAAAAAGAAGTCATTAGAAATTATGGAGTGTTTTTATTTTGATTCGTGAGTTTATATTATGCTTTTATTTTAAAACTGCATAGGATCCCGGTCCTACACCTGTCACATTCTCGTGAGCCTTCTAGGAAAATTCACCCGTCTCTCAGGGCAATGCATATGGGGCACCCTTGATGATGGCTGCTGGTCAACACCGCTGCTCAAGCAAAAGACAAGCAGCACTGTATTGTCAGTGGCTGATGGAATATATTGCTTCCATCAAGTAATTTATCTAATTGCAGGTACAGTCTCAAACGAACAAGCTTGGCTGGTAGCACCTTCACATACAGCCTCCAGAAAGTTACAACATGGCTCCAAATCCTTTACCTCAACTCTCATCAGCGTGGCAGTGGTCCCAAAGTGCATTCTTTCCACTGGGGACACTTTCAATGGCACGTGACTAACTAGAGTGAACAGACCTTAGCTGTTTGGTTTTGATTTTTTTTTCACTTGGCTATTTATATCCCTTTAACTACTATAAACTAAGATTTTTAAAGGCATGGCGTAAATTCTGCAGATATATGTGTGAAGTGAATCCAGTTTGTTGGAAATCAACATGCATGTGTGCACGTGCACCTCTCTCTCTCTCTCTCTCTCTCTCTTCCCCAACCCACCACCCACTAATTATCAAGATGAGTAAATGTTTATCACATTGAATCTGTCTTGAATGGAATATAAATTAATAATTTATCTCACATAAATATTTCTAAAGCCTTTGCTACTGTGTCATCTGGCACTTTAATTATCAACCAGCAAACCAGGAAATGTCAGTTGGATAGTGCCATTATGTAGCCTGACATATAGAAAATGTGGTGTAGCTCCTAGGCTCTGGAGGAAAAAAAAAGATGCACTCCTATCAATAGGAAAGCCATGAAAAGGAACTAATAAGTTAACCAGGATAATGCTTATTAAACTTTCACATGAGTAATAATATTAAAATATATGGCCAGTATTGAGTAAAGTGTCCATTAAGTATTGTAGGCAACAGAACCCTCTCCAGGGAGATGTAACAATTTCCTCAGTGGTGTGAGCCTACTTTCACAAGACAAAGAAACATGTTGCCTGTAAGGGTACAGGTAACACAAAGTGCTTATGCCCTCCACAGGTTTAGGCAACCAGCATCTGCAGAGGGCTCTCCCCTGGCTTATCAATGGGGGAGTTTACAAGCTTTTCAGATCATTGCTCGGACCAACAGCGAATAGATGGTTTGAGAAGGAACTCACTAAAATTAAGATAATTCAAAGTACAAAACAAACAAAAAATGCAGTCTGGCCTGCCTGAAGATACAAGCTATCTTCTGATAAAAGGAAGAAATTGGGGTGATTTTAAAGTAGAAGAAGTCATGTTTATCTGAGGTAAAACAACATTTCTAAGTAACACTTTGAATGAACTTTGCTCTCCAGCGCTGAGCGCTCTGCATCAATTGTTCATCAATTGGTACAATGTTTCCTCATATTAGTGTACAGGATACAAACTGACACTCATAAAGGGGCGGGACATGCTAGTGACTGACTCTCAAGCTTCTTCACTAGCCTGGTCACCTTCTCAGGGACAACTGACAGAGACCTTTCAATCCCGAAGAGAACGTGCACCTGCATGGACTAGGTCTTAAGTTTAAGATTGTACAGATCCTCACAGAGCAGGTCATGACTGGTTGGATCTGAACGGATAGTCTTTAAATGTAGTTTTCAAGGTTTTGGTAGCTTTCTAGAGTTAGGCTACATCATTCACAGAAAAAAAAAATTATGGAAACACTAAGCCAGTCATTGTTCCTCAACTGTTGAGGAAGCCCCCAAACCCAGCAAAATTGTCCCAAAGAATAACAGCTCCATTAATTCCTTCTTCATTTATGATTTGGCTAAAAAAAAAAAAAAAAAGTCAGGGAAAGGGCGAAAAGACAAAAAGCTCCTGCTTCCAGAGTTCTCTGCATGGTGGGAGGAAGGTTTTACAGGAGCATGCTGGAAAAGGCATTGACTGAGTGTGATTGTACTTATTTGCACACTGGTGGTCCCAGTGCTTAGGACACAGAGGCAAGGTCATGAGGTCAAGGCTCTTTCCGGGTCATGCAGTGAGACCCTGTCCCAAATAGGAACAAGGGAAGAAAGGTAGACAGAAAGAGAAATGGGGAAGGGAGAGGAGGGGAAGTGAACAGGGGAGAGGAGTGGAAAGAGGGGGAGTGTTAGAAGATGAGAGGGCAACAGGAAGACAAAGGGAAAGAATGACAACTAAATTGCCATCAATCAAAATACCACTAGTGCCATCTTGGTTCGAGATAAGAAGATGTATTGCCAACTGTGGGACTGGAGGGCCGGGCTGTGTGGAGGAGGCGAAATAGGGTCTGACTGAATCTTTAAATGTGAGTAGCACCTACAGGGAGAAATAATGGTACAGCCAGGCTGGGGAAAGGTGGCAGCAGAACGTCTGAAAGAAAAGAGGCCATGCTTTTTCCAGACGGCCAAGGGAAGTGTGCTTTCTTAGGTGAAAAACTGATACAGTAGTGTAAACCTTCTGAAGGGACAATGATGGTGACATGAATCAGAACTGGAGGTACCGGTGTGTACACACCGAGCAGCACACGCTGCCCCCAAATGAAGCAATATTAGATAATACACTCTGCCTTTTTGTCACCTGCAACAAATTAGGCTTTCAATATGCAAAACATCTTCCTTCCAGAAAAACAAATGATCATGATTCCCCTTAATTGTAATTTAATGAGGCATAATTTATTTTTTAAAGTGATATACACCAGGTGTGTAGGGGGACGTGGAGGAGCCAAAGCCTGGTGTTTGTCTAAGAATCAAAGTAGCTGGAGGCCGTTTCCATCCCTATAAATTACATATGTGGCTGCTTGCGGCCATTGAAAGGGGAGACAAAAAAGGCAACTTGTGGTTATGTACTATTCCAACAGATAGAGGTAAGTCAATTCAAAAAGCAACCCACTGACCATACGGCAAAGAGTCCAATCTGGTGAGGGCAGATATGAGGTCACGTTAGTCCCTCACGTGTGCTGCTGAATTGTGCTCCAAGGAAACCCATACAGGCCATACTATTTTAGGAGTGCATACACGGGGAGTTTCAGGGAACACACGCCCCATTTCCTCACAGCATGCTTCAGTCATTAACTCTGAGATAGGTGAAGACATTTCATAGGGTATCTAATGGCAAACCTTTCCAGAAACTAAGTGACATCCTTATGAAAAGGTATGATTCAAGAACATATCACAGTGATTCTGAAACCATGTGTTTACAATGGTATATTGTTTGAAGCAGATGATGTCATAACCAATAGCAAGATTTTTAAAAATCTGAAGGTACAAACAAACAAACAAAACTCAAAAACCAAGCTGTAGGCTTACTCCCATTTTGCAGATTAATGTGACAGAAAGGCAGAGACAAAGGAGGCTTTGCAGGGACTTGGGCCACTCTTCCATGTACCGGAGAGTATGGTCTGCTCTGACCACTCTCCTAGAATACAGACAGGGAGAGAAGGCCCTGCTCACATTGCACTATCCTGTCAGCCTTAACTCTCACTCAGTTCTGATGTTCATGCTCAGGTAACAGGAGGAATTGTTGTTGTTGTTATTACTGTTATTACCATTATTATTATTATTATTATTATTATTATTATTATTATTACTACTATTATAAGGTAAAGTCAAATTTCTAGTCTGATCCTACAAGGCAAACTCTTAACACATCGGAGGGTCCCTAGGCATTACCCAGAGCAGTGAAGCCATGGGCATGTAGGAGGCTCCTGCTGACATCCACTGCTCAAACGCTGGCCTTCCTTATGAAGTTCTTGTCCTCCCCTCATTTCCTTCTAGGTGCTCCTGAGACATTTCTCCCTCTGTTTACAAATATAACAGGTTTCCCGTAACCTACAACTGTGCAATGATTCTGGCTGTTGAAAGTCATTTGTGTAATGCTAAAAGTATTCACCCCGCCCCCAACTCCCAAAGCTCTACTGAGCTATGAAGCCAAAGTACTTAGTGTGATTTGAATAAAACCTATACTGGGCACAACAATGGCAATTTGATTTTTATTATTAAAAATGATGTGCTAAATCCTCAAAGAAGATGTCGTTATTGCATTAGTTTAATAAAATCTCTCTTTCATTACAAAATGTCTTTATTGAGAAAGACAGCCTATGCATGTCATATTTTGTAGGACGGGTTAGACAGAATTGAACACCTAAAGGGAATTAATGTACTTTGCAAATAAGAATGCACTTATAAAAGTATCTGCTAAAGGCCAGAGCTGCACCATTCAAACCACTACAAAGGCAGATAGGAATAGGAGCACAGATAGCCCTCCTTTGGACTGAGGTGCACAGGACTAATTCAGTCTCACATTTAAACCTCTCTTTCTCCTTCACATTGGCCACTATAAACACTATCTCTCTCCCACCAGATAAGCCACTGAGGGCCGATTCTCTGTACTCTGTGCTTGGTGGTGAACTAGTAATATGGAGAATATAGATCTGTGAGAAAACACTTATTCATTACAGTTCTGGAGGGGTCTTGGGGAGAGAGTCTACAGCAGGCCCTAACAGGCCACATATTTAAAGTCTGTCTCTTGAAGCACTCAAGATCATTTTATTCAACTTACTGAAAGCAATGGCTCACAGTGATAGTTTGCTTCATGCAAATCTCACTTTGGAACAACTACCCCATAGACCTTAAGTCTGCAATTTATAAATGAAACACTTGTGTCATGAGAAACCCCCTTCCTGGTACATTCAACGAAACTTGACCATGGTACCTGACACATCAATGTTACACATGCAATACAAGATACATGGGCACAGCAGACCATCCTTCAACATTCTGAAAGCCAAAAGAGTCTTTGCTGCCTTGAATATACATCCCTGTCCAAGCCACAGGCCGGCATGTCCAACAGAGGAACATCGCCAGCCCAGTTCTTGTCATGTTTGCTGTTTGTAGCATACAGAATCCATGTCCTGGCAGACAGGTCTGATGATCAGTCCCACATCACTCTTCCTTGGCCTTTGCTCTGTCTTGGTCTTTAGGAAATGAGAAGTACTACAACAGGACTACACATACACATTCAAAGCCAAACTTTTCAAAACACATTAGCACCGAAATGCAAAAGCAGAGAGATGAGCAGGTTGTCTTTGGAAACGCACTGTCTGGGCAGACAGGGCTTCTACACACACTGCAAGTAGAAGGCACAATGGCTATCTCAGTCACAGACTCTGGCTGTCCCTCATTTCCATGAACGTTATATGGAACGACTCTTGAGAACCCATTCCCCACATTTTCTAGCTTGACTCTTATATCTCAACATTGGCAAAATTAGTGCCCTCCAAACACAAAGCAAACCAAAAAGTGCAATTACTAGTATTGCTATCTCAAACATATGAGCTGCTTTTAGAGACAAGTAAAGCACACTATCCTGCAATACCACAACGCTGTGCTCCTTCCTGCTGTAAAATCTACAGGTTGACCCCTAGCACCTCCAGGGTCAAAAGCACCTGTTTTTGCCTAGCTCACAGGAGACCATGGCACTCGCATGCCATAACAGTATTGTCGGGTTGCACTTACTGCCTGACCAGCTTGAGGAAGTGGGTGTGCCTTTCAAACCCTGCTCCACGATAACAGAGATGACTGAGAATGGGGCACGGACGATAGGAAGCTCTGAATCCAGGCTTCCTGAGCTCAGAACGGGACTCTAATTAGATACAGATCAGTCACTCCCTCTAGGCAGATTTTCTACTTCCCTCACAAGGTTCTCTACAGCGCGATGAGTACAGATATGAACACTGGGTTCACTAAATGGCAGCTATCGTGCGATGCCTTGCACGGCTTCTAAATGCATAATAAGAACCTGTGAAATGTGAAAATGAGTCAAACATGTTGAAATATAGTCATTTTAAAATTAAAGCTTTGAATATTCAAAGTATGTCAGTTATACTTCGCTAAATATTTTCTCATACATAAGGCAAAAATATAAACAATAACTTTCAGGAAGTGGTATAATTAAAATTATTTGAACTAGAGGAAAATATAAACAAGGGTAATCATTCTATAAAATGGAATGACTATATGAGTGTTTCAGGTAAGGTGAAGTTAAGATAGTAATCATTGTTGGACGAGATGGCGGTACAGGCCTGCAGTTCTAGAACGTGGGAAGTAGAAATGGGAGGATGAAGAGTTCAAGGCCATGGACAGAGACCTGGAATGCTCATGGCAGCTTGAGCTATATGAGACACTGCTTCAAAAATAGCAATCACTAAGATATAAACTGTATACTTCAAATAGCTAAGTCAATTTCTTTCCCTATACAACATATAAAATAATTAAAAATAAGCTTTCATCTATATCATCATTTCAAATGGGTCACAGTTATTAGTAGATCATGAAGTTAATTTCGTAGATCAAAACCAATTTTTATAATGAATCAGAGTTCTAGAAATTAGAAAATACCAAAGTGTTTTAATTATACTATGAATGTGCTTTTATAGGGCTTTTTTCTCTTTCATGAAGACTTTGCTTTAACAATAAATACAGCTAGAGACAGATATAACGTGCACATAAGCATGTATCTACTAGCAATGATTTGCAAAGTACTCAGGATGGGCATGGTGGCAGGTAAGAGAAGTTCAGAAGTAGATGCTATAGTCTACAGTGATCGTTTTTGGCACAAAAATTACAGAGAGATTTAAAATTTCTTGGAAAAGCCCACATGATTTCAAATTAGTTATATTACATCACGGCATTTCTGGTCTCTTAAAAGTTAATTTACCTTATTTGAACAAACATGCATATAACTCCTAGCTAACTGGTCCTTATTTCAGTCAATGGCCATGAAAGGAATGCTCCTGGAATATACTGTTTTAAATAATCAGAACTAAAGGTACTGTTTCCACTTTCTCAGTGAAATTTTTATAAAACTGTAAAATATGACCTAGGCCTTAATACAACAGTAGATGCTCATACCAGAAATCCAGGTTTCCATGAAGATAGCCTCAGGAGAGGCAGATACAAATACTGAAGATGGAGATCCCTTCTCCATGTGGAATGAGAGGACCAGTACATGGTAGACAACAGTGGAAAATGACATAAAATTATCACCAAAATGGAATCTTCTACTTGCACTAATTAACAGTAATTCCTTATTTGTGTGGGTGGTACTAAAATAAGATTGCTATCTAGAGAGCCATTCCCTTATGCTATCCAATAACATTGAGATCCTGCTATCTTGAGAGACATTAATATTATTACAATCTTTAAATCTGAGAATTCAAGCCAGTGATTTTGAAATGAAAGACTATTTTATGAAGTAAGCAGGGCCATCTCTCCCTATTTTATTAATTTAATGTTCTGAAATCAAAAGAGGGTATATCAAAAATTCAATAACATGTTCAAGGCTGATGTGCAGCATTTTATATTTACAGCCTACCTTTCAGGGAGTGGACTTCCTCTTCCTCACAGGTCTCCTTGTTATTTTATAACCAGCTCACTGGACCATGGAGTCAAGACCCTAGGTTTACATTGTGGTCTATGACTCGCAAAGAGCCTGGATCTCAAGGAGATACTGAGAAATGATCCTGACTGACACCATGTCAGCTGACAATGATAGAGTATCTTAGAGGTGAGGCTTTACACAACTACAAGCTACAATGCATAATTAAATTATTCCCGTCTCTGGCTGACAGTACGTGTAAATCAAACTATGACATTAAAAGACAATTTTTGCCTCCTCCAAACGGGACTGACACTGAGACAGCAGGAAATTGGGAGCTGTTATCTTTCCTGTGGTTGTCCCAGATCTCTTTCTTTCTGACTGGGTTGCTTCAGATTGTGATGTTTAGCAAGTTCTTAGAAATTTTAACCCTAGCAGCTAGAGCCACACATACATTCCAAACGCTGTAAATTAAGCTTAAATCAAACTCCACACCGTTTCATACCACGGTGTTTGCATTTTCAGCAGCTGGCCTTCCTGCCGAATTTTCTGATACATCATTCAATCTAATTTTCCAATCTGCTGAAAACATTCTCCAGTTGCTGAGTGACATCATAAATTGTATTTATGACTCTGGTCTTAGGTTTCCTCAAGTGATATGGCTTTGACGAGTAAACAGTAGGGTTGGTTTTTGTTGTTGTTGTTGTTGTTGTTTTGTTTTTTGTTTTTGTTTTTTTTGCTCTCATTTAAAAAAAAAAGTAGTCAAATGAGGACATGTCAATCAAATGAGACCCCACCGGATTTTCAGGGTCCCATTCTCCATCAGCCAGGGCACATGCACTGCTTCTCCAGCGAGACCTCTGCTAAAGGTCATGGATTGTCCTTAAACTGAGAAAGCACGTCACTGAGTCAGAAACCCACTACGCTACGTTAAAGTAGCACACTTTATTACACTCAGCTATTCTACCAAACACGTGATTCTGAGAATCAGTTCAGCAAGTCTCACCTGACTCGCTGCTCAAGGGACAGAAACTGAACATGAATAATGCACACGAGATAAGTCTCATTCTCAAAGGTGCCAATGTCCCACTGCCGGCCTGGAGGGATGGCCCCTGGGCTCTGCGGCCAGTTTAGAGGGAAGAGGAGGGAAGCTGTGGGGGTCAGCCCTAACCGCCCTTTTCTGGCATGCCAGTGCCGCCATTCACATGTGGCACTGCATCCGCTCCACTGGATTTACCCTCGTTTGGATCAAAGCTTCCTCTGCTTCATGTAACAGACTTGCTCAGACGGAAGGTCTCGGAGGAGAAGCGACGTTACTAGATGGGGACTTCTGAACATATGAATATGTAGGTCATTGGCTTTTTAAATAAATTAGAGAATAGTTTATCTATTAAGTAAAAGTCACTGTACATATTTTATGAGGTGTAACTTATTATAGGTCAGTGGACACCAGTAATATTAAGTCTGAAAACATTTCCAGGAGCGTTGCATCCTGCACGAGCCTCTGATCAATGTTCTCAAGTCTATACTTTAACAAAAAACCAGAATGCTTGAAGTTAGGATTCAAGATCACATTTAAAGATACAAAGACATAAATAGGGTAAATAGCCAAGTGTCTTCCTTCATGTATAGTGATGTAATGAGAGAAAGTGCAAACTTAAGATGAATTCAGGATTCAGACGTAGACGCAAAAGGAAACACGTGAACAGAAATGAAAACCTGAGAGACACCATCCGCACCTGGGACTGGGCAGTAGGGAGGGGCAGGGCCAGGGAGTGAAGAGACTGTAAACTCATGTCAGCAGCATGCCATAGCTGAGAAGACTGAGGCCCTTTCCCCAGGCAACGGTGGCACAGCTCTTAAGGCCTCAAGTCCCGTTCCTGTCCTGAATCTCATTCCTGCCCACACTTGCATTCTCTCTTTCCTAATTTCAATCTCTCCTCCCACCCCTCTCTGCCTCTCCCTCTCTCCCCACTTCCACTCGATAGCATTAAGTCAGTCTCAATAATACTATTTTCCACTCATTGAACTGAAGAGCGACAGGGTTTCAGGATCAAAATAACTATGGCGACAACGTGTAAGTAGCAGACAGCTATACCAGCCCTACAGAGCGTATGACAGCTGCTTTGTGGGATGAATGGTTATCAGTCAGGTGCTGTGCTTTACCCTCTCAGGGCACGAGCAAATGTCAGTGACATAGAAATGGCATGGGCCTATAATCTTGAGATAAAGATTCCTATGTAAGAGGTTAATTAATAAAATCTTCCAAGGGAGAGTGGTGAGAGACAATGAAGGTGGGGAAGAAAACCAGACTATGTTGGAGCTTCAGGCTGACTGTGCCTAGCAGAGCAGTCTCTTCCACAGGGGCAGGGGCTGTCACTGGGTGGCTCCACAGTAGCTCTTCCAGATCTCTGTCAACATCTAGTAGCCTACAGACAGTCCTTAAAGTGAAGAACCCACATCAGAAGTATAAGCATGAGTGTGGAGCAGCTCACAGAAAGCAAGGGTATGTGCCTGCCTCTGTGGTCCCACAGGGCCATAAGAGAAAGTGCTTAAAATGGAGAGGTAAGAAAACAGCTATTGCTGTCACCTCTCTGTTCTCCTTTTGTAGCCTTTTGCTATAAAATAGCAGGGCTAGCCACTTTTTCCAAAAGACTTCTACAGGTGCAATGCTACTAAATACACTATGTACAGAACTGTATTAGCCTTATGCCACACTGCAGAGTTCACATCCTGGTACTACTGGCATAAATATGCTAAATCCCTTGTGGAGAAAAAACACACACTCAATTTGTATGTTCTCAGTTTGAATGATACATGTCTTATTTGTAAACAAGAAAAATACAAAAGTAATAAACAATAGTAAGTAACAGTAAAAGATGACAGCCAAAAGGTTATCCATTTCCAGACCATAACACACAAGGTGCTGCCAGACATATGCATAAATGACTCTGAAAGACATCTGTGGTGGTTTGAATATTCTTGGCCCAGGGAGTGATGATGCTCTTAGAAAGTGTTGCCTTGTTGGAGTAGGTGTGGCCTTCTTGGAGGAAGTGTGTCACGGTAGGTATGGGAAATGAGACTCTCCTCCTAGCTCCCTGGAAGTCAGTCTCCCACTAGCAGCCTTCAGACTAGAACTCAGCTCCTCCCGCATCATGCCTGCCTGGATGCTGCCATGTTCTTGCCTTGAAGACAATGGACTGAACCTCTGAACCTGTAAGCCAGCCCCAATTAAATGTTGTTCTTCTAAGAGTTACCTTGGTTATGGTGTCTGTTTACAGCAGTAAAACCCTAACTAAGACAACGTCGATCAAAATTAATATGCATTAAAAACCAGTAGAGGTAAGCAAGGGCAAGGGTCACAGGAAGACGGGGTTGGGGGAGGGGAATGAGAGCAAACTATAGTAATATAACATTATGTATGAAAATGCCATAATAAACCTATCACTATCCATTAACTTAGAAAAAACAAAAGTAAACAATAATAAAGTAACTCTTGGAAATATAGACCCTAATGTCATTTTTACATAATCAGATGGTATATGGCTCAGCAGTCTAAGATAATGAAGTGTCTTTAAATAACATGCACTTTCCAGATACTGTTTACTGGACGCATGAGGTTTTCATCTGGAAATCTTAAAAGCAGGCAGACGAAGATTTTATGTTTATATTCATGCTGGATTGATGAATGTCTGCAGATGACTTTAATTTCTGCACACCTACACGTACGCAAACTAGTGAGATGTCTTGTTAAATCTTCAAGCAGAAATCCAGAAACACAACCTATCATGTGACATGCCAGTTTTATTAGCACTAATTCCAGAGAGTCCTGGAGACGTCAATTAGTTCCTGAGAACATTCAGGGACATGAGAATATGCTATACATCAGGAGCGCAACCGAGGACAAGATGGCTTTGGATGCCTACCAAATATGAGTGGTTTTGGTTATGTGCAACTATTATTTCTAGAAAAATATGTCATTTAACCATTTTTACATATCCATTTTACCTGGCAACTTACTCTATCACCCAGAAATGTCTGATTCTGCTCAAAAAGGCCTCACCATTTGGAAAACCCATGGCTGGTTTCATGGGGGTACACTACACTGCATTTCCCATTTAACAATACAGCTGGTGAAGTCAGCTGCCCATTTGTGCTGTTAGTGAGTACAGCACACACAGCAAAACCAATCTGCCTGCTGACCTCATGGTCAAGGTCAAACTATGTCATTCTGTCAATACCATCTACCTTGATTAGGCCGGGCTTATACACAACAGGTTATGATCCCAGAGGGATGAAAAGCTTTACCAAATTAAAAGCAGAATTTAAAAAAGAAATACTCATACATTCCTATGCAGTTTCCATTTGATATCCTCAAGGCTGGCCCATGAACTCAAGCTCATGTTGATTGAAAGTGAATGTTTCTCTCTGGGTGTAGCCACCTTACAAATTTAATAGCAGGAGAAAAATAATAAAATGTGTTCTCTGCTTCAATTAGACCTTTTTATAACTTGGCACTTCAAAGGTGGCAATGCCAACGAAAAATCTTTAATCCATAAAGAAAGACATAAAGGATTCCTCAGGAGAAGAAGACAGACCTCCAGGAGCCCAGCACCCTGGCACAGTGTATCCTCTCAGCAAGACTGCCTTTTGTCCTGACTCATTGGAGAGATTTCCCTCATGCTTCAGTGCTGTTTGGGTGAAATGTATCCTGTAGTCATTTCGACAATCTAAGGTAGTACAACCATGCTTTCAATTTTACCCTGAGCCAAAAAAGAAGTGGTGCACATAACTAGGCAATAAAATGTTGGCTGGGCATGAAATGTCTACTCATGCACATGGATGAGACAAAACACAGTCACACATAGAAGTGCAGAAGCTAGATAGACCCTTCCACTTTGTATTTTCAGTAGTGGGCAATGGATTTTCTCCAAAGAACACGCAAATGTTGCCTGGGTCTTTTAAGTCACATGAAGATGGATACCACTTGTGTGGGTCTCTCTGAACATGTTTTTCAAGTGATGGGAATAGGTTCTGTCATTAATACAGTGCAAAAAAGTAGCAAACAGGGGGCTGGAGAGATGGCTCAGCAGTTAAGAGCACTGACTGCTCTTTCAGAGGTCCTGAGTTCAATTCCCAGCAACCACATGGTGGCTCACAACCATCTGTAATGGGATTTGATGCTCTCTTTTGGTGTGTCTGAAGACAGCTACAATATATATATTATAGCTACAACATATATATTATATATATCTTTTTAAAAAAATAGCTAACAGCCAAGGGAGCAAGAGATTCCACCTCACCTATCCTTCTATATCAAACACAGAAATACCAAAATCCAGGAGCGCCAGGACCTCTTCTTTGACCAACTGCCATCAATGACTCTGTCATTACTTCATGATTTTAATCTGATCTGAGGTGGCAAACCACTTATCTTAAACTGACGTTATCTTAAATGGGGACGTCACATTTTGAGCTCTTCATCTACTTCTGGTTGCCTTTTTGCCACAGTTTTGCAAAAGCAATCAGCTTCGTCATCCCGAGCAGTTAATCACTCCTTACCTCTGAGGTTCTGGTCTTTTCCCCTCTACTGTGAGGGGCTATACTCTGAAATTTGATACAGACATCTCCTAACTAGTTGGCATCATGGCCAAATATTTGGCATAATGTCCAGCTTCTCTTTCCCCACGTATCATGGCTTTCCATCCATGTGGAATCTTCTAGAGGCTCTTCACTCTGGCCATTATCTCCATACTCATTGTCTGACTACCTATTCATTCTTCCAGCGTGTATTCTGTTTCCTTGGTTAGGAAGGTGGGCATGATTTCTACCTGCATGAGTTCCTTTTCTGTTCCTATGATAAAATGTCCTGACGGAAGCAAATTAAGGAAGAGTTCATTGGTTTGTTTGAGTCTGACTTGGCCATGTATGGGACAATATGACATGGCTTCCTGCCCCTGAAACAGAGCCAGAAGGGTATGTGCCTCCATGAGTATAGATGGCTGCTGTTGGCACAAGGCTTATTTGTATAATAATGTACATATTTTCATGTTCCTACTTCAAGGAATGTCCTCTCAGCCAAGGTTAATGACTCCATGATACAGCATGAGTCTGGGAGGTGAGGGTGTGTCTTCATCTCGGCAAACTAATTGTACCCTGTGACCTTCAGGACAGCCCTTAGGCTATGGGAAAGAACTCTAAAAACATGAATTCAAAAATATATCAATTCTCAACTATGCAAAATATAAGGATGCAATAAGAATTATATGAGGGGCTTCACTGACCTAGGAAAACAGAGGCAACTGCATAATGAGTCAGTTTGTTGGAAAGATACACAGACAAGCTGATACCAAGGCAGTAGATTACTGAGTTCAAGGTCAGCCTAGGACAGAATGACTTTAGGTATAGACATGGTCAGAATGGTAATCTCAGTACAGGGTCCTGCCCAGGTAAATTTACAAAAAGGCATTCTTTTGCAATGTTAAAAAAAAAATGTGCTTGCTGTCTCTTCCTAATAATCAATGAGTTAAGGCCATGGAATGTTTATTCATAGGATGGTCAAGAGGGAACCTAGAATAAATAACTGAATTGATTTGTCAATAAAACCTGGCTGTTTGGTCTTTACAAGATGAGCGAGCAGAGAGTGATAGCAGTTAGTTCTCCTTTAGACTTTTTCTCGAGAGAGCACAGCTGTCTGGAGATCTCAGGAGAGTGAATACAGCTCTTTTAAAATCTTTCATAGCTCCTTTATAATGTTTTCTAACAGGATTTCTGACCTTGGTTGGAAATCCCAATAATTACTTAGAGAGCTAACACAAGTCTTTTAGAGTGTTTTCCAGCAGGTATCCAGAGAAGGGTATCTGAAGAGCAAACATAGCTCTTTTAGAATTTTTTCTGGCTTTCTGATTTTAATCGGAAAACCCAAGAATTACTTTTAGAACTTTTCTAACAGGGTTTCTGACTTGGTCGAAAAATTCAAGAAATTGTTATAGCAACTTTTCTGACTCTGGTCAAAAAACCCATGAGCTATCCAGAGAGCTTTCAGAATTTTTACTGGCAGAGAGAGCTGTCTCATCTACAGAGAGCTGAATCAAGCAGAAAGCTAGCTGTCTCCAGCAGACTACACAGAGCTGTCTAGGGAACCATGTTGAGTAGAACATGGGGACTCAACTTGTAAGCCTTGATTTGACTTCAACTCATTTGTGTCGCTGTTCCCAGATACCCTTTCTCTCAGGAACCCAGACCTAGGCTGGTCCTTGGCAGTTGTAAATCCATAATAGCGGAAGGTGTGAGATTCTGGCAGGAGCAGGAAGATGTAGATTTTCATAGACACATGGTTAAGCAGAGGAATGAAAACAGGAAGCTATAAACTCGAAAAGCACACCTACTGTGACGTATTTCTTCTAGCAGGACCCACAACCTCCCCAAATAGTTCCACTACTCAGAGACCAAGTGTCCAAACACAGGAAACTACAATGGCTTCTTCTGAAACCATTACATCACACTCCCGTCCCATGCCCAAGTTAATCCCAGGTTCTATACCACTTTTCTAATACCTCACTCTTCCTACCCACTGTTTTTAGTGCCAAACTTACAGGTTCAATATTCATTGCCAATCTTCATTAGAAATCTGCCAATATTTCAACGTAAAAACAACTAGAACCCTAAAAATCTCTGTGGCCTCACTCAGCTACTCAGCAGTGTCTCTCTCGACTTTGCTTCCAGTCACCAGGCCTGAGCCCTGAGCCCATCATTACGCTTCTCCCTGCACCCATGTATTCCATGATGGCTCCACTGCCTGCAGCCTCCTTCCACCCTTCCCCCATTTCAGCAGGTCTCTCTAACTAGAAGTGCTACCCACTTTCCATAAGAGAAAAGAGCAAAAACCTCCCAAAGATCAGATTCTGGTTAGTAAGTCAGAGTACATTGCCACATGAGACCTTACACATTCCAGTGACTAAAGTTCAAATGTTGAGCAAGTTCTTACAAGATCTTTTTTTAACCAATGATTTCCCACCAATATCTTTAATTTTATTATCAACTACCAACTAGTCTCACAACTTTTACCTTAATATTTTCCTTATGAATTCCATTAGCTGAATTGCACTTCTTGACATTCATTAAATATCATTAACTTTCACGTTTTTCAAGTTTTCACCCAGAATCATTTTTCTATTTCTCTACCTCAGGAGCAGTAAGGTCTTTCAGCTTGAGCCGCTGTGTTCCTGAAGACTGACCCTGACCATTCTGGTGTGAGTGTTCCTCAGCCCAGCTCCCAGGCCAACGACATCATTGCATACTCTCTCCTGGTACCCACCACAATTCATAATTGAGTACAGCTCTAGGCTTCCCTCTGTTCACTCCTGAGGCCATCAGTCCTCAAGGCTCAGCCCCTTTACTTGAATGGCTCCTTATAAGAGAGGACTCATGGTTTGCAGAGTGTACCCTCCACCCCAAGCCAGTAGCATCAGCACCTTGTTAGAATCAAATGCTCTTCGTCCTGTCCCCCACTTCCTAAATCAGAAACTGGGATGAGCTCTGAAACCCTTATTTTAACAATACTCCATTCTGATGTACACTCACGAGGAAGGACAAATAGAAAAAGAAAAATCAAACCAGCAACATTCAATGAGACGACACATGTGTGAAGGAACTGTCCACCTTTATAATTTAATATTATATTCAAATATAACTTTCAAAACATTAAAAGTAAGCAATCTATATATTAACACCTTAATTCTAACTTGCACATTTTAAAAAGTTTACAGAAATACTTTTATAATGTTTAAAAATGAGTTATTTGAGAATGCATAAATAGCTTCACAAGCAGTCTCAAATATTTTTTAAAAGGGTGGTGGTGGTGATAATCACAAAATTCACGATCAAGGGTCCATCCAGGGAAACACAATGGTAAGGATGAGTGTGGAGACACACAAACATCCAGCCAATCGGTGGTGGTGATAATCACAAAATTCATGATCAAGGGTCCATCCAGGGAAACACAATGTTAAGGATGAGTGTGGAGACACACAAACATCCAGCCAATCGGTGGGAAGATTCTGAGTGGGGAGCTGGGTGGTAGCTTCTCACATATTGAAAGTAATTACAATTTTGTAGGGATGAGTGGTGACTTTGTTTTATGACAGAAGACTATTATTCAATTATGTGGTCTGAAAGTTTTCCTGTATACTATATGTGCCTGTGCGTATATGACATATGTATGAGGAGTGCACATGCATGGTGTGTATAATATATGTATGAAAGATGCACATGCATGTGGAGGCCAGACATTTGTGGGTTGTCCATGTGGCTCTACACTACATTCATTTATTTATTTATTTATTTATTTATTTATTTATTTATTTATTTATTTATTTGTGTGTGTGTGTGTGTGTGTGTGTGTGTGTGTGTGTGTGTGTGTGTGGTTATTGTGGGGCAGGCAGGGTCTTTTTGCTGACCCTGGAGCTCACACAGTGGGTAGACTTCCTGGTCAGAGAGCACTGGATTCGCACTCATCTCTCCCTGCCACCTCTCCCACACGAGACTTAAAGGTGTGAGCCCAGCTTTTTACCTGGGCGCTGGGGATCTGGACTCAGGTCCTCATGCTTGGACAGCAAGCATCTCCCAGCCATTTCCTCATCGCCATAAAACATTTTGAAGAAATTATAGAGAAATGAATACAAGTGACATTTCTTTCCTACTCTGCCTCTTACTCCCCAGAGAGAATGCCATTAATCTTACCTGTGTGCGGTTGAATGCCACTCTTGCGAAGACAGCTTGAGACACGCTAGCCCTCTTCAGCTCATCTCTAACTTGCTGGTAGATATCAGGAGAGACTTCCACAGAGGAGTTTGTTGGCTCTGGCTTAACTGCTCTGGGAATGGGTGGATGGTTCAGGAACTGCTGGTTGATGGCTTGAGGATGCTGGTGAGCCAGAAGTCGGCTAACGGCGATCTGCTGGTTTATCAGATGAGCCATAGCTATTTGCTGCCTGACCAGCTGTGGGCTGAGCTGCGGTGAGAGAAGACCAGGGCTCATGATGGGCTGCAGTGCGGGCACTTGGTTCCGGATTGGAGTACTGTGGTGGATTTGGCTATGAGGAGACTGTTCGTTGGTTTTGCCCAGGGATGCCAGCTGGTTCATATTTGGTAAATGCATTGGCCGCTGGCCCAGAACACAATAGTCTGAAAGGTTCTCTCGCTCCACTCTTTCCACTGTTGAGAGATAAAAAGAAATAAAAAAAAACCATTATAATCAACTATTTTTATGATTATAATTTATTGCAACTATATAGAGTATTTAATTGTTATATTTTTGGTACACTTATTGATACAAATGATACAAATATTTTTTCATACAACTCTGAAAAACCCAAAAGCAAAAGTGGTAAAAGGGTTAAGCAATCATTATCATTTTGTGGGCAGCAGCCCCTTTTGACAAACCTCTATCTCCAAAAATATTTACATTATGATTCATAACAGTAGCAAATTAGAGTTATGAAGTAACAATGAGAACAATTTTATGGTTGGGGTCACTACAACATAAAGAACTGCTCTAAAAGGGTTGCAGCATTAGGAAGGTTGAGAAGTACCAGGTTATAGTTACAGGTATTTTTCATAAAAGATATGAAATTGAAAATATTTGCCACTTCAGCTTATTCAAGTTTGTAAACAGTAAGCATTTCCTAGATTAGCAAGACAAAGACCCACTGGCCGGTACCAATTCCTAAGCCCAGGGCTAGGAGCATAGTTCATAGTTATCAGGATAACAATAAAGGCAACATCTCGTGCTGAATGGCTGGCTACCTTCTAATTCTGTACTGGGAATTCACCAAGGATACAACTAAACAGAGTGCCTATTTACCACACAGAGGGTGAATAAGGCCTTGATAGCCCGTGCTCCAATTGTGATGGAAAGTTCATGAAAATACTACCATAGATTCGTTGCTTCTTCACTTGCTAGCTTCTTTTGAAAAATAGGTATTTTAATAATCCCCAAATTAATAACATCACCTTGACTGGTCCTTAAATAAGATTCTTTCCTGTTCCAGGTTACTGCAAATTATTAAACGTTTAAAGGATAATCTTGGAGTGAGTGAAGAGAATGTTTCACAGACCATGAGTAGAGCACATAGGATTGGTCTGCAGGGGATCGTGGCCTTACCCAAGGTCTGTGAGGCCAGAGAGATGGCTCTGCAGTTAAGAGCACTGGGACTCTTTCTCCAGACCTGGGTTCGTTTCCCAGTACTATTGTACTTTATTGCCGAAAACAAAGTTTTGTTTGAAGAAAATACCAGAGGCAGAAATAGCCAGGTCATTGCTAGTTTTATGTGTTTATAGTAATCACCTTGAAAATGTGTTTCAAAGAAAACTTCCATGTCCTTAGTAAGTAATGCTTACTTCGTATATTTTGAAATATTAGGTATAATTATACAAAAAAAAAACTTTTAAAGAAGCTGGGTGTGCTGGCACAGAGAAAGGAGATCACTCTTAAGTTCAAGGCTACCCTGAACTACACATCAAGTTCTAAGGTGCCTGCCCGGCCCCCAAATCCATTAAAGATAAACTCACTGCTTGTGGTGGTTACATGCTAGAAATCAAAACTATTTACCTGCAGGAAAAATACTTTTAAAGGTTTATTTCTATTACCTTTGACTGTATGTATATCCGTGTGTGGGTATGTGCCATGCTCAAGTGCACTTAGAAATAGCAGGAACACACCCCACAAGGCTAGAGTTACAAGCAGTCACGAGCTGCCCGATGTGAGTCTTAGAACAAAACAGGGACCTCTGCAAGAATACGTGTTTTTAACCTTTAATCTTGAGGTTAGAGAGCCATCTTTGTAACCTCGGGAAAAACTTTTGAAAACAATTTTTTTTATCATTAAAGTAGCATTTGCAGGTTGATATGCAACTTATACTGAAAGAAGCCAGTCTAAGAAGTAAGGAAAAGACTGCGTATTTGAGCATGTAATTCTCAGAAGGTTTCATTTATTATTTTGAGGAAGTAGGCAGTCAACCTATCTTGGGATCATTTTTACACACATGCACTTATTTTTTTCTTTTTTTCTAAAGAACCAAACTTTTGTTTAACTTTTCTACGAACTCCCAAGGAAGGCAAAAGTTTACTTCAAACTTCTTTAATTTCTAACTGAATCTTTGAATGTAACTGATTTAGTTTACACATCACCTTTCCTGCATAAGGTTCAAGGGGAACAAATTGTTTTAATCTTCTCTAAAGGCATGCATCTTCCAATCATTGTATTAATTAAACATTAAAGTACACAGCCTTAAATCCAAACCAAGCAAATGGCTATGCGCCTTTAGATAAGGTAATCCAATAGGGTTCCCTCCCACTGACAGGAATTATTATTGTAATTTCTTTATTGAAAGAAGATGTAAAGAGACCATGAACTGCTTCCCGCATGCAGGCAGACTTCGCAGACACAAACACTCGGGACGCAGGGAAACGTGATTCATTGGTTTGTTTGTAATTCAGTCAATTCAATTTTTAAATTGTTGCAAAGGACTTAATAAGCAAACTTTTATCCCCACTTTTTCTACTTAAAACAGAAAATCACTTCTCTATAGAATATATTCTTCAACCAAAAGCTAACTGTCTAAACTCTTAGTGATTTTTTTCTTTTTCAAAGACTTGCTACACTTGAATGATTTGACTTTTCTGCTATATATCTAAATGGCATTGTTAACTTAAAAAAAAAAAAAACAAACGCTGCAGATCTAGTCATGATTGTGCATGTAATTAAATGTAAGTATAAGAGATCAAGAAATCCTACAGGAGTGTGTGATGAGTCAAAATAATGATCAGTGCATATTGTTTAAGGTTTGCACATAAGTCCTATCTGTAAGAATCCCCAGATTTGCAGCCAGGCATGGTGGTACACACCTTTAACCCCAGCACTCGGGCACAAGGCATGGCTGGTCTACAGAGTGAGTTCCAGGACACCCAGGACTACACAGAGAAACCCAACCAAACAAACAGACAAAAAAAGGGAATTCTCAGATCTTTATAAATGCTTATTAACAGGAGCTGTGATCAGAGTGTCTTAGAAATGTATCAGTGTCATTTACCCAGTAATGAGGTAAAAGGTCTCATGCATCAGTACTGGCCGTGGCTAACCGGGGGAGGGTCTCTGCAGAGGAGTAGGAATCGGCCCAACATGAAAGTTGGGTGTTTTTGGAAATACTGATTTTTACCTGACGTCTCCAGATTTCTATGTGTTGGCAATTAGCTTCATTTTCAAAATACAATAAAAGACAAACAAAACATCTGATAATTAGATCTTGCCTGCACGGTTGCCATTTCTTCTTTTTTAATTTTGTCAATTACTATAGATACTCGTGTTTATCGGCCCCTGACAACTTTATCAATAAAATCCAGGTTCTTTACCTCTGAAGACCAAAAACAGCTAGATGAGAGTCAAATGCACATCAGTAGTCTATTGTGCTATGGTCAACCAAGGATGCATATGGTTAAGTACTGACTTTGCACAGACTTCCAAGGACTACTTTTTTTTTCAGAGTGGGGAAGAGGATGGCTTCCTGCGGATGCAACCCTGGGTCTCTTGTATGCTAGGCAAGTGTTCAACCATGAAGCTATCCCTCCCAGTCCTAGCTGCCTCTCGAAAAATGAATGTCCAAGCAGTAATTTTAGCCTCTTAAGTCATAGCACATGATATGCAAATGCTTTAAAGGAGAACCAGCTAGACTCCATTTGAAAATGGAGCCTGGGAAATAGTTATTCCTTTTCTTCTCTCTCATTCCTTTCCCACATATCTTCTCTTCCTTCCTACTTTCCCGTTTTTCTTTTTCTTTTCCTCCACCCCCTTTCTAAGTAATTTAAAATTCACACACATCCTTTTGTTCTTGCCTATTCTGACTCAACACTACTGTTTCGTTAATTTCAGTGAGTCCTTGAGAAGCTCCTCAGGAGAACAGAAAACCTGAAGGAAGTCAGGACAGAAAGCAGCGTGACCTCTAATAGTGCTGAATGCACTCACAACAGAAAATACTCAGAAGACATTAAAACACAAATGCTTCAAGGATTTGAAAACTGAGCTGCACCAGCACTCTCGGTGAGCATGAGGCAGTGTGGAGCCCTGGTACTGAGGGGAAGCCCCAGGCATGGTCAGACTTGAGGAACTGCTGCGCACAGGGCCAAAGACCTCTGTGTCTCCATGCTGAAAGGTTTTCCTCACTCCCACAGACCCTAGAAAGTCATGGCCAGGAGCCTTCCAGCTTAGCAATCAGACCTGAGGTCTTCTCCAGCTTCTGAGAGCCCAGAGATCCCAGAGGTGAACTGCAGGGTAGAGGCCATTGCTACTGAACATCATGCACCAGTGTTACAACCATGGGGCTACAGCAACTTAAGGACGTCCTCAGCACTGGCTCCTACCTCAGGGCACAGGATGATATGCTCTCCTCAGAGTTTATCCACACTATGAGCAAAAGACATTTGTCCCCCAATTATAGCTTTATTCCAAACCACTGCACCGTACAGCCAGAGAATAGAGCTAAGAATTGACCTTTTTATGTTTTGGGGTTTTTTTTTCTTTTTTTCTTTCATGATAGGGTTTCTCTGTGTAGTCCTGGATGTCCTGGAACTCAATCTGTAGACCACACTGGCCTGGAACTCAAAGAGATCCTCCTGCCTCTACCTCCCAAATTAAAGGCATCACCACTGCCAGGCTTGAGAGTCTACTTTTAATTGGCAGAAGGATATCAACAAAGAGTTTCCTGGCTGTATCATAGGGTTAACGTATATAATAGATTATTAGAAAATATTTACATACATATTATATATAAAGAACATATATGTGCAGATATGTACATACATATATATGGAGAGGGAGAAGGGAGAGCACAAGTGTTTATATGCCAATATTCTGGCACATGAGTCACTTTATTGAAATTTTACATAAAATCTTTCCAGATGTCGGGATTGTGGTGTGGTATAATGGCTCCAAACAGAGACTTCAAAGCCACAGGCCTGGATTGAATCCTATCGCAGCAATTTGGCAGGTGTGTGACCACTTCCCTGTGCTGTAACTTTTCATATCTAAAATAGTTGTCTCCTGCTGTGAGCCAGGGCAGTGAAGACTGAGGTAATGCCTTTCAACACCTACACGCATTTGCAGATGCGTGGACACACAGCTGAGGTCCGTGGGTGAGCAGATATTCCCACTGACATCCTTTGCTGTATGTGGCACACTGGAAGACGGTTGGAGACACTCCTGGGTACTGAGTCAGATTCTCTTAGGGTTCGCACACGTGTAAAGATTCTAGTGCTTTGTGAGCGCCTAAGCTCAAGAAACAATATGCCAGCCATGTCATCTCGGCCTTGAAGTATCTTAGTATGGGATGAAATGATGATGTCATGTAATCTGTGCTTGAATTTGCTGTTGCTAGCTCCTGCAGTCAATATTAAATGTGATTGCTAGATCCTGCTGTTCACCAATCCCCAAGAGAAAAGCTATGATTTTACTGAACTTTAATTATATTTTAAATTTATGCAAACATTCAAGATTTCCCTATAGTTTTACTATCATTGATTATTATAGAGAACACTGAATCTGGTGTTTATATTCAAGAAGAATGTACGGAATGATATACTTCAGTGTCAAGGATTTCAACAGACAGAAGATGTCATGGACCTAATAATTTATTGGTGTCGTTTTATTTTTTAAGGACTTATTTATTTTTATTCTATGTATAGGAGTGTTTTGCCTGCATTTATCTGTGTGCACCTTATGAATGCCTGATGCTTGCCAAGGTCTAAAGAGGACTTTGGATGCCCTGGAATTGGAATTTCAGACCATTGTTGGTTACTGTGTGGGTGCTGGAAACAAGCCTGGGTCCTCCAGCAGAACAGCCAGTGCTTTTAGTCTCTGAGCCATTGCTCTAGGCCTATACGTTTGCTTTTTAAAGATATTTTTAAATGTTTCAATGTTATTTATTTAATGTATATGAGTACACTGTAGCTGTCTTCAGACACATCAGAAGAAGGCATCGGATGCCATTACAGATGGTTGTGAGCCACGATGTGGTGGCTAGGAATTGAACTCTTAACCACTGAGCCATCTCTCCAGCCCCGACCTATATGTTATTCTTTTTTTTTTTTTTTAGAGCCGGGGACCGAACCCAGGGCCTTGCGCTTGCTAGGCAAGTGCTGTACCACTGAGTTAAATCCCCAACCCCATGTTATTCTTATCTTAAGAAAACTTTTATCTCAAAATTCTAGGAGTAAAATTTAGAAGTCCAATATTATTAAGATTTTTGTTAAATTAATATAAGTTTCAGAAAAGATTTATATGATTGTGATTAACACAAAAACCTTCTTAGTCCACATTTTTTAAAAAATAAGACATTCTAACCAATGTCTTCTGTCTCCCAAAAGATAACCTAAAGAACCTCTCTCATTCTTTTGCTTTCATAACTGTCACAGCATATCAATGTTGAAGATTAATTCCTTCACTTTAATTCACTATCAAATGGAATCATATGCCCCATGACACATATATTGGTACTCAGTTTCTACAAATGAGCATTAACCGTTCCATGCTGAGCTGGGAATGGTGGCTATGCACACCTGTAATCCAAGCTCTTGGAAAGTGGGAATATGAAAAGCAGAAATTCAGGGTCATGCTCAGCTCTATAGCAAAGCTGCCCTGAACAACAACAAAAGACCTTGGCTCTTAACAGCAGAGTTCATATCCAAACCTTTGAATGGGAAGGTGGAAAGACAGACAGTAGATGAAATGATAAAACCCACAATTAAAAGACCAAGTTTATAGGGCTGGTAAGAAGGCTGAGTGGGTAAGGGTGCCTGCCACCAAGCCTGACAATGTGAGCTCAGTCCCCTGGGTCCACATGGTAGAAGGGAATTGATTGCCAGCATTGTCCTTCCACACGCACAACCATGCACGCAAGCATAAGTGTGAACTTTTAAAACAGTACATTTTATAGAAATGCAATACAAGTACATGCAAGTTTCAAATTTTCACAAGAGAGGCAATAAATCTGCTTTACTTTTACATATGCTGTATTTGTATCAACCAACGGAGGATGGAAGGATGGCACCCTGGAGTATTCTCAAAAGTCATTGGTCAATAGCTTGGGTTTTTGTCTTTGTTTTGTCTTTGTTTTTTCCTTTATAATAGACAAGGAAGGAGATTATAGATATTCTAATCCTCTAAACATGGTGATTTACACCTGCAATCCCAGTATTCAGGAGGCTGAGGCAGAAGGGTTACCATAAATATGAGGCCAGAACTTGACCAGTGTTGTAATGCACAGTTCTAAGACAGTTGCTTTGTGAAATCACCCCTGGAACCCATCCATTGTTATAATGGCTGAAAAGCAGCAAACTGGGTAAAAGGCTTTGAACTGAGAAACTTCCAGAATCTCTGGCTTGTGGATTTTTCTTTAAGCCATTAAGATGCTTATGCAAATGTAAACAGATTAGCATGAGTGAGTGCTAATGGATTCGTTAATAAGATAACACTCTAGAATTCCTCAGAACCTCATTTGAAGAATATAAAAATAAAAGAATATAAGGGGAAAAACAAATAGACAAACAGAAGTTCTCACTGCCTTTTTAAACCCTCAGTGGCTCTCTGCTAGTAATTCTAGAGAGGTAAGACAGACATGGGTTTGGGTTTGTCTCGGGCACCCTGGTAAGGACGCAGCCAACCAAATCAATAATTTTAAATTGCTACCCAAAGCCTGAGTATAAAACAGAAATAATGTTAGCAAGCGCCATTCCAAACCTTTACCCCAAGTTCTCTGGTCCATTACCCCAAACCCCAATAGCAACATTATTAGACGATGATCCTGTTAAAAACAAGTCAGAAAACACGTTCAAGGTCAAATAGCTGTCCATACAGGGGATATTCCAAATATGACCTATTGGTTCTAACATTATAAGTAAAATTAAAAAATCATGTAGGCAATAAAAATGAGTCTTTGTTGTGTTGGGACCCCCTCCCCCACCTTCTTGGCTTAACTTGAAGTGATGGGCTCATTGCCTCAATATTTCACTAGTGGTTTTGATAGATTTTTTTCTTTTAATTATTAGATTTATTTATTGACTTGGAGGACAGCAAGGCATGCATGGAGAAGTCAAAGGACAACTTGCAGGAGTCAGCTCTCTCCTTCTGCCATGTGGTTCCTGGAGGCTAACCTCAGAACCTCTAGTTTAGCAGCAAGTGCCCTTATCCACTGAGCCATCTTGCTGGTTCCCTAATAGGTTTCATTCAGAAACAAGATGCCTTAGGCACAGAAATTTTCATATCTCTAAAGCCAAGGCAACTTCTGAAAGCTGTGTTAGTATCAGGTACCTACCAGCAAGCCTGCATCTCCAACTCAGCTAAGGCAAGCCTGCTGTCTAGACTATAGCTGTGACAGAATCCAGATCTCAACCCTGCTGTTGCTTAGTTCCCACAACGGTGTGACCCAGATATAAACAGCTCATTCAGGAAGCTGAAGCTCAGAAAATCCAAAAATAGGCTGGGCATACAAACCTTTAATCCCAGCACTCTTAGCACTCTCTATGAGTTCAAGGCCAGCCTGGTCTACAATGTGAGTCCAGAACAACCAAAGCTATTACACAGAGAGACCCTGTCTAAAAAGAATGAAAGGAAGGAAGGAAGAAAGGAAGGAAAAGAAAAGAAAAAAGAAAGAAAATGCAAAAGTAGAAAGATTAGTAAAATTAAAAAGTAATTTTTTCCAGGCTCCTGTGCCCATGGTCTGCTGCTGGCTATGCTGGCTGAGTTGGCCACAGTCACTACTAGTGTTAGGGTTAGGATCAGGGCCAATCCATCCTCCTGTGCCAATCCTGCTTTTGAAAGTATATACAAGTGTGTACACAATGCTTGTGACAAGTATTTGCGTGTGTGATTTGGTGGCTGGGCGAGTTATGTGAGTAGCAGGGGTCCTGCCTGATGTCTCTCCACAATGTGCTACACAAATCCTTCTGAGGTGACATAGCTTGAAGAAGTCAATCAAGAAAAAGGTGTAACAATAGTTGAATCAACTAATCTGTAATGAATAGTTATTTATGTTTTCTTGTTTGTTTCAATTCAGATGGAAATAGTTATTAATTATTGTATGCCAAGAATTACGCCAGTCTTTAGATATACATACCAAATAATTTTAACTTTAAAAAAAATCCATCATTTTTTTTTTTGCCTCAGATAAATTAACCACTTGGTATGCACAGATTCTTAGAACACCAGCCTATGACTGAAAAGTGTCTTTCTATTTAGTAATAAAAACTCCTTTCAATGTCTATTTTCATTGACAATTCATCTGCTCACTAATAGTAAAAAATAATTATAGCTCCCTAATTTTATTTTTTTGCGGCCAAGAGAGCTTTGTTCCAATATAAATGTCATCAGCTTAGAATCCCACCCACCCAGTGAGGGATGTGAGTGACCCAGGGAGGAAAAAAAGTGAGTCCCCTTGGTAAATTTTGTATGTACAAGGTGAAGGTGTTTAGCTGAAACAGCCAACAGTAAACTAAATGTGTTACACATACATGACCTGGTAACAAATACCTTAAGGTCTCAAGCAGAGAGAATTCATGTCAGACTGAACGTCATGAAGCGGGCAATCAGTCAACAGTTCTGCCCTCCAACATGGTAATTACATATGCTTAAATGCATTATTTATTTTGGCTCCCCTCCCTTAGCTGGAATACACATTAACAACTCCTCTGTCCCCCTGAAGTCTTGTGCTGTATGTAGTTCTTCCAGGCTCCTGTGCCCATCGTCTGAGCTATGCGGCCTGAGTTGGCCACACTCATTACTAGTGTTAGGGTTAGGATCAGGGCCAACCAACCCTATTATGTAAAAGTAACACAATAAAACGGCATCCCATGGCACTGTATTGAATATGTCCATCTATGAAGTGTTTCTGAGTTATTGTCTTCTGGTCAATAACTGTAAATAAAAGTCTATTTATTATCGGAAAGTCAGTTTCAGTTAATTTAACACAGACACAAGGAGGCCTGCATCTATCAGGTGTAAGTCCCACATCGCTGTCACAAACAACTGGAGTTCACTACGAAAGAAAAGATTTAGGAGACTGCAAGAGCCAAAGGGCAGGGGCGTGCGGGCTTAGGGGTGCGAAGTCTCGGATGGCTACTAAACCTACAGAGGGTTTTCTTTGACTACATTTGTCACAGAGACGTTGTCTCTGGGCTCAGAATTTGCCTGCAAAGCCTCTGCCTGAAGCAAGACATTCGGAGCCAACTTGTTAACTCCCAATAAACAAACAGCCCACAAGTGAGGAGTACAGCCAGCGCTGTGATAATGTCATATGACTGAGTTTCTTAGGTGTATTTTCCACTGATTATCAGCTTCCTTCCCCCATCATAGTAAGATCTGTAGAACATAGGCACCCACTATAAAACAACTGGGATTGGACACCTCTGTTTCTTGGGCAATGAAAGCTCAGAGGAGCCATTAAGCGCCATGGAAAAAGTGACCACTGTCCACTTTACTGCCCCACAGCCCCACTCTCCTGTGACGCAATCGCCCTGGCTCCAAACAGTTTGATAACATCGAGCATGTCAAACCCTCTACGTGTAGATGAGAACTGCTTACCTCTAATGACGCCTACACTCCTGCGTTTCGATCTAGGCTATGATTTTAAAGTAAATTCCGCACATGATGCAAAACCAAAAAAAAAAAGCCACACTTGCAGAAACAACGTTAATATTTAGAGTCTGCCTTGTCCATTTAGCACTCCTAACATGTTAATTCTTTAATTCAATCTATTGTGAAAAGTTCATTTAAAAAAAAAATCACTCCTGATCCATTCTTTCCAAAAGACCAGTTTCCCTGACTGTATGAATCATAACTGTCATAACCCATTACTTTTTAGAAAAATAGTAAACTAGCTGTAAAAAAAACTTCAAAGAGGCATTTTTCTTTGTGGGAACAATTCCCAATTTATAGTTAGTAAAGCTGAAATTATTCTTTTCAGAAGAATTGACAACTATTAACTCTTTAGTTCAATAACTAATTAATAGAAAAGGAAAGGGTTGTTTTAATGGAGTATTAGCTTCCTAAGGATATTAACTGTATGAATTAAATAAACAAAATTTTTGTCTTCCTTTCTTTTTTTTACTAAACTGAGAGATTAACACACAAAATGAGGCTGATTGCAATATAATATCTGCCAAGACAAAGCTATGTGAATTCAAGTAAATTTATCTACATTCAACTCCACCTATTAATATGAAGTCTTTATAACAGATAACACCTCATGGTTAATAGACTGAGGAGAGTTCAGGATGTGTGTCCACGATCTTCTCCTTTGTCTGCACTGTTTTGTCAAAGAGCTTTATTTTCCTAGAAGAAAGATGAGGCAAAATCTAGGCCCTATTCTCCGGATCATCTAGATTAGTACTTCTCAGTCTGTTGGTTGGGACTCCTTTGGGGGTTGCAGCTTTATAACAGTATCAGAATTATAGTTGTGAGGTAACAGTGAGAACAGTTTTATGGCTGGGGGTCATCATAACAAGAGGAACTGTGTTAAAGGATCACAGCGTTAATGAAGGTGGAGAACCGCTGCTCTAGCTTCACGAAAACTCCTTAGGGATTCAGATAAAGTCGAGCTCATGCAAAAGCAGAATAAAGGTCAGTATCAGTGGAGCGAGGAGCAAGCTGCAAAACTCTCTCCCATAAGGCAAAAGATTTCAGTGTTGGAATCTCACAGAGCACTTGTAGGTGAGGGCTTCCAGCAAGAAAGGAGCTCAAGTGTATCTCCATCTTTGACCTTGTAAATCCCCCGAGGAAGCACCTGGTTTGGTAGCAATCTAGTGCAGGTCTCTGATCTCACATGCTGGTTTCCACTACGCCCATACCAGCCCTCAAAGGCGATAGGCATTTCCCAGTCAGGATACAAAACCCCTGACTGTGCATCTTTCTAGACTGTTGCTCCCCATCACCAGGCCTGTATTTGTTTCTGATTATCTGACTTTGTTTCTGTGCAGGACAAATGTACTCTGACACTAAGAAAACTCAAACAGAGCTGCAGTAGAGACTACTGAGCCTTAACAAGGCCTGCTTCCCTTTACTCCCTTTGCTCAAGTCTCTGCCACTCCCTCACTCTTCACCCCACAAAGGACAGTGACTATTTCTGGTGTCCTCACTAAGCCCCCACCTTAACTATGATTCACAGGCATGAACCCCAACCCACCACACTTCCATAGCAGCTCATTCTCTGCTCTCCTCCAACACAGGCACCTCCTGGCCTTTCCCCCAGGCTCATCTGACCACATGTCTCTTTCAAGGAAAATTATCATCTTAGCGTTGAGTCCCACCTCTTACAGGCTCGCTCCTCTTTCTTCTAGTTATCAATCATGCTTTTAAAAAGCCCCCTTCACTCAATATCTGCCACCTGTGTACCCTTGTCACTCTCTCTCCCTTCCCAGGCACACAGCATCCGGGTCTCCCACAGCTGGGAAATAACTCCCTGCACTTCAGTGCTGCCTCCCATTATCCACTCCTTCTGCCACCCTTGCTGACACTTCCATGCCATCTTCCCCCCATTCTCTTAACTCTCACCTACTCGTAGCTCCTTGTCCTTTTCCTCTTCTGCACCGCTGTCCAAGAGAGTCCCAAACTTTTGTCAGCAATTCCTGTGACCCTTGGTCGCCAAGAGGTTGAAGGTAAGTCCCTACTGCTAAAGACACCATGCACTTCAGACACAAAATCCAGAGGACCTGAACTAGATGTGACCTGAAAGTCTCCCTGAGAACTAGCCTTCATGATGCTAGAAGGTGCCAAGCAAGCTTCCAAAGGAGGGAAGCAAACAATAGTCCTACCTGGCTGTGATGTCTAAGAATTGTGACAATGACCAACCTGGCCCATTAATCCTTTCTCAGTGGTATCCAACAGCTCTCTAATTAGACTTACAACCTGCTCAACAAGCAGGAAATCATGCCTGGTCCTGGAAGCCTAGACAATTATCTGGGGTTAGTGAAATCATAGATGGAAAACCTATAACTGCCATTTGCTAACCCAGCATAATTTCTAACATGTTTATTCTGGTACACACGGATAGTGTAGTTCTCACCCCTTGTAAAATAAATGGTTCTTTGCAACAGACAGATACCATTACAGAAAAATGGCCAAAATACAGAGAATAATTAACCACATGGTACGACTCAAACAGATACATCTGACAGATTGATTCCTGCACCTAATCCTCACAGGGCATTAAAAAGAGGGCTGGGAAGTTTGGAAAAACCAGAGGAATGGGAAATCCAGTGAGAAATTTTTGTCTCCTAAAAATGTCAGGGAAGCTATACCCCATGAAGTTCTACCAACATAGCTGCCTGAACATGGACAACACAGACACTTACATGTGGAAGGGGAAAATCTCATGTTGTCCTGACTCTAGACAAAGACCTCTGGGCAGTTGAGGAATGCCAAGAACTGAAGAAATAGTCTTTCTTAGGGAAGAACTCCCAAATAGATTATTTAATACCAAGTGGTCAGCTCTGAAAACATCCAAAAGTAACATTATACAGACTGAGCAGGGGTGGTGTGTGTGTGTGTGTGTGTGTGTGTGTGTGTGTGTGTGTGTGTGTGCGTGCACGCATGTGTTTAAAATAAAAGAAACAAAGAAAAGGAAGCCATGGATTTGAGAAAGGGCAAGAGTAGATTTGTGGTAGGGATTGGGAAGAGGACAGGGAAGGAAAAAATGTAATTATATTTTTTCTCTTAAAAGATAAAAAAATTACTGAAGAGGAGGAGGAGGGGGAGGAGGAGGAAGATGACAACAACAACACCTCCTCCTCTTCCTCTTCCTCCTCCTTCCTCCTCCTCCTCCTTCCTCCTCCTCCTCCTTCCTCTTCCTCCTCCTTCCTCTTCTTCCTCCTCCTTCATCCTCCTCCTCCTTCCTCCTCTCCTTCCTCCTTCCTCCTCCTCCTTCCTCCTCCTCCTTCTTCCTCCTCCTTCTTCCTCCTCCTTCCTCCTTCCTCCTCCTCCTTCCTCCTCCTTCCTCCTCCTCCTCCTTCCTCTTCCTCCTCCTTCCTCTTCTTCCTCCTCCTTCATCCTCCTCCTCCTTCCTCCTCTTCCTTCCTCCTTCCTCCTCCTCCTTCCTCCTCCTCCTTCTTCCTCCTCCTTCTTCCTCCTCCTTCCTCCTTCCTCCTCCTCCTTCCTCCTCCTCCTTCCTCCTCCTCCTTCTCCTCCTCCCTCTTCCTCTTCCTCCTCCTTCCTCCTTCCTCCTCCTCCTTCCTCCTCCTCCTCCTTCCTCTTCCTCCTCCTTCCTCTTCTTCCTCCTCCTTCATCCTCCTCCTCCTTCCTCCTCTTCCTTCCTCCTTCCTCCTCCTCCTTCCTCCTCCTCCTTCTTCCTCCTCCTTCTTCCTCCTCCTTCCTCCTTCCTCCTCCTCCTTCCTCCTCCTCCTTCCTCCTCCTCCTTCTCCTCCTCCCTCTTCCTCTTCCTCCTCCTTCCTCCTTCCTCCTCCTCCTTCCTCCTCCTCCTTCCTCCTCCTCCTTCTCCTCCTCCCTCTTCCTCTTCCTCCTCCTTCCTCCTCTTCCTTCCTCCTCCTCCTTCCTCCTTCCTCCTCCTCCTTCTTCCTCCTCCTTCCTCCTTCCTCCTCCTCCTTCCTCCTCCTCCTTCCTCCTCCTCCTTCCTCCTCCTCCTCCCTCTTCCTCCTCCTCCTCCTTCCTCTTCCTCCTCCTCCTCCTTCCTCTTCCTCCTCCTCCTCCTTCATCCTCCTCCTCCTCCTTCATCCTCGTCCTCCTCCTCCTTCATCTTTCTCTTCCGCCTCTTCCTTCCTCCTCTTCTTCCTCCTCCTCCTTCCTCCTCCTCCTTCCTCTTCCTCCTCCTCCCTCTTCCTCCTCCTCCTTCCTCCTCTTCCTTCCTCCTCCTCCTTCCTCCTTCCTCCTCCTCCTTCTTCCTCCTCCTTCCTCCTTCCTCCTCCTCCTTCCTCCTCCTCCTTCCTCCTCCTCCTTCCTCCTCCTCCTCCCTCTTCCTCCTCCTCCTCCTTCCTCTTCCTCCTCCTCCTCCTTCCTCTTCCTCCTCCTCCTCCTTCATCCTCCTCCTCCTCCTTCATCCTCGTCCTCCTCCTCCTTCATCTTTCTCTTCCGCCTCTTCCTTCCTCCTCTTCTTCCTCCTCCTCCTTCCTCCTCCTCCTTCCTCTTCCTCCTCCTCCCTCTTCCTCCTCCTCCTCCTTCCTCTTCCTCCTCCTCCTCCTTCATCCTCCTCCTCCTCCTTCATCCTCGTCCTCCTCCTCCTTCATCTTTCTCTTCCGCCTCTTCCTTCCTCCTCTTCTTCCTCCTCCTCCTTCCTCCTCCTCCTCCTCTTCCTCCTCCTCCTTCCTCTTCCTCTTCCTCCTTCCTCTTCCTCTTCCTCCTTCCTTCCTCCTCC
This sequence comes from Rattus norvegicus, assembly GCF_021556685.1. Taxonomy (NCBI): domain Eukaryota; kingdom Metazoa; phylum Chordata; class Mammalia; order Rodentia; family Muridae; genus Rattus; species Rattus norvegicus. Next base: position 73,607,358 of record NC_141542.1, read on the forward strand.
TCCTCCTCTTCCTCCTCCTCCCTCTTCCTCTTCCTCCTTCCTCTTCCTCCTTCCTCTTCCTCCTCCTCCTCCTCTTTCTCCTCCTCTTCTTCCTCTTCCTCCTCTTCCTCCTCCTCTTATGGTTCCACTTGAGCTTTAAAGTCCAAAAAAAAGTCTCCACTAATTATTCTCTAGCTCTGTCCTCAGTTCACGGGCTCCTCCTCCACTGACATTTCTAGCTACCTAACTAATTTTTATCAGCTTAGGTAACAACAAATTTTTCTCCAGTCAGGATTTCCTATTTATGTCAAACCTACCAAGAACCACTAAGTTCAAAAGCTTAAATGCTGACTGATTTCCTCCTCCTTTTTCCTAGCCTGCTATCTACCCTCATCACGCCTTACTGACGTTCTGCCACTCAGGTTGGTGGTTTCCTGTCTTTCTCACCACTGTCACACAAACCCCAGGTGCCATGCCTTTTGTCACCTTCATATTCGTAGGTTACTACTGTAGATTCAATATTACCCTGTTACTTCATGGCGAGTAGGTCATGCCTCCTCCTCACACTCTCCTTGTTCCTGCCATGCCCACACCAGCAGAACTTTAGGCCTGACTCGCCACACCCAGCTCTCTGGAATAATATTTTAAAACCATTTTTATTGTATTATACTTTAGTAGTCCTCAAAATGTTACATCTGGGCTTCCAAAGTTCCATAATATATGAGCTCTATTTTCCTAGCCATAATGCCCAAGTTACAAGATAAATGCCACCCATACAAATGGTCCCCCAAATTCTACTATCACCAGTATCCGACACCACCCCAGTGCAGTGCCACTTCAGCTACATTCTCTCTTCTTGTTCACGGACTGTTACAGTTTGAATCTCAAATGTCCTCAAAGGCATGAGTGCTGGTGGCCAAAGGAATTCCCTAGAGCAGTGCTATTAGTAAGGCAGAGCTTCAGGAAGCGGAGCCCCACAGAGGTCTTCAGATCACCTAGGTACCTTTCTGTTTTCCCCACCTCCTGGCTCCAGTGTGGGAAGATCGATGCCACAAATCCCTGCAATGACTACAGCCAACATGTCCAAATGATCCTGAACTGATACCCACAAAACTGTGAGCCAAGACAGAAATGCCTCTTTATAAGCTTTGGTTTTTGTTACACTGGCAGCAAGCTGACAGGATGGCCAAAGTCCTAGCCATTATGGCGTCATGGTGAATAAACTGCCATTTAAACACAGGGGACAATTCTAAGCACAATATGCTCCTTATACTACATCCTCCATCCTGATCTGTCCTCACTATATGCAGGCACCTAAAAAGGGCTTCCTTCTCCTCCCTGAAAAACGCTGACTGTTCTAATGCCCATGTTCCACCTTTCCCAGTCCTGCTTTCTGTAAACCAAGACCATCAGTCAGAAGGTAAAGTGCAGGACCTTTCTCTGCATTACATGTTAGCTCCTAACATTACTGTATATATAGTCCAGACAGATTTCAAGGGCTGCTTCCATGGCCAGTCTGAGGCAACACGCAGGAAGGAGAAACTATATCTTACATATTCCAGGTGTTTCTTGTGGACATCACCATTGCAGTGGGACTGTGACAAGCACTGATAAAATACTTGTTTACTCACATCATTTATCTAGTTAAGATGGCAATTCTTTGTTTCTTTGTTTTAAAAAAATCTTTCTTTTGGGCACAGAAGGCCTATGTAATGGTCCCTGTGATAGTCTTACCATTAGAATCCTCCCAGCTATATAAGAAAGATGCTCAAACTCATTTTCAAATGCTAAAATACTTGTTGTACTATTAACTGCTTTGCATATATTACAGACTTTTAGGAACCAGGAACTTAGTCTTCTTTCTTTCAGATTGTAACTATCCAGGATGGATGGATGGATGGATGGATGGATGGGTGATGGATAGATGGAGGATGGATAGATGGATGGTGGATGGATGATGATGGACAGATGGATGGATGATAATGGATGATGATGGATTATGATGGATGGATGGATGATGGAGAAATAGAAAATTGATAGCTAAAAGGAACAGATAACTATATTTTTAAAAATACATTTTAAAAGGAATTAAATAGCATATAAGTTTGTTTCTTTTACTCTATCAATTATGTTATTAAGAACAATTATTTATAGTTCTTTAAACACCCATGAATAAATACATCCATGCCAAAAGTAAGCAGCTACCAGCATAACTAAAATGAGCCTTAAGAAATCCAGGGAAGAAATTAGCTTATGTGGGCCAAGCACCCAGACACCCCTCACACACCTTTTGTTGTTGTTGTTGTTGTTTTTGCTTTCCGACACTACCAATACACTTCTGACTAGACCACCAAACAGCCACAGTAACTGAGACATACACAATAGCAATGGGCACAGCAACCATGCACAAGAAGCCTGAAAACTAGCAAGATGGAAATGGTTGGTTATATAAGCTGCTTCTACTCTCATGAATCCAATATTTATATAAAATTCAAAGGACTTGATGTTGGCATTACTTTCAAAAAGGGATAACGTAGGCCTCCTCGCAAGACACCTTCATTTAGGCCCGAAGGTGAAAGCAGATTCCTTTTATAACTCAGAAGAATCAGGTAGACAAAACTAAGTTCCTTTCACCTCATTAGAGCTAAACAGCAGCAGAGGCAGGAGGACAGAGAGTTGATTAAAGGCATTGTCCTGACCGCCGATACCATGGTGGCGAAGCAAGGGGCGCCTTAAAGAACCAGGTCAGGAGACACTGATTTCTCTATTCAACTCTGAGGCACTGCTTTGTAAATGACACAATCATTTTTGGGTACAAGAGGTGCTTTAAATGTGGTAACATTATATCATTTCGGCTATAATGATGATAATTACTTATTTCTTTTAATCACAACCCACTTAACCACTTTAGTCCAGAGGACTAGTTCAAGGAGTTTAATTTTCATTCAACATCTAATCTCTGTGTTTACTGAAACCCTTCACGTGCTTTGTTTACTATCTGCTTGCTGGCCTGGACGTTTGATCTTGCAAAAGTAGATTAGACAGGGTCAGATAAAGTACTGATTGCTAGGATCAACCAGACTCAAGGAGGTAACACTGGTTTTAAAAATCCTCTTTCCTCCCAGCTTGGTAATGTTTTTCTAAATAGACTCAAATAAACAAATAAAATTAAGAAAACTAGCAATCAGAGTGTTTTGAGCAATGATTGAGAAAAGTGATGGGGATGATTTTCAACCCTAACCAAAATACAGGGTTTGGTTTGGTCCATTCATCCTGGTGGTATTATTCTATGACATAAATAATTTTGTAATAGCCACCAATATTTATATGAACTTTGAATGACCTCTCATTTCTTGAGACATACTAAATATTTGAGATGAATTCCAGTAAAGATAATTCATTTGAGCCTTCAGTAAAAATATTTTAGATATGAAGCTATTTGAATTTACTAATCAAGGATGCATTCAGAACTGATGTGAGTGCCTTAGTCGGTCCGTTCCTATGCACCTTGCCACTATATGAGAATGGAGTCACTTCTACTGCAAATACAACTACCACTGGGCTTCATAAAAAGTAAGGGGTAAGTTCATATCTGTAGTTCTTAAAAAAACAGTTGGATTAAAAGCTATTTTTTTTAACAAAATAGCTATAAAGATGATATCCATGGGGTAAATCCCCAAGCCTTGAAAATGACTATACAGGAACCCGAACCTGGCTATATAGCTGTGGATTGTCTCTCTGCCTACACTAATATGTCACCTAAACACTGAATGGCTGCTTGCTTTCCTTTTGGATAAAAGTACAACATGTTCCTTACACAGAGGAGTGGAGTGCTCTTGAAAACCTAGCCTAGACAGGGTGAGACTAATGGCAAATTTTAAAAAGAGGTACAGACCAAGCTACCATGCCACCCACCACCCTACATTCCTTAGGAGCAGAAAGTCCTGGGACAAGGTTCACAGTAGGACATTGAAACCAGAGTACACAAACTGTTTCCCCATTGCTCCCAAAGTAATGGTAATGTTAGCTCAAATATGTCCCTGTCAACCTTGATTGTCTTTGAAATTGAAGCAAAAAGGTAAACAGAGCAAGGTCTTCTGTGATCACTGGGGAAAATAAAGTCAACAAGCTAAGCCAAACCAATTTAGGACTTTGTAAAGAGTAAGTGTAAATAGTTTAGATACAGCAACAACAAATTCAAAAAATGCACATTAAAATGTTTACTTCAAACGTTAGACAATTCCATTTGTCTATAGTTTTTACATCTGTTTTTAATGATATCAAATTATTGATTGTTCCTTTTTCTCATATTTATTTAAGCATTAACTATAGAATTTGCCATCTGATCTTTTTTTTTTTTATCTTTCCAGTAGACTCTTATTTTTGCCAGGTTTCAATCTTATTTTGCTTTGATCTTTAGAGTATATAATTATTTTACTGTTTATTTATCTCTATGAGAATAGAAAAAAAGAACTGACCTGGGAGATCTAGATGTGGCAATTTGTAACAGAATCACATAGCTTATGTTTAGGAAATCATGGTTTTGATTAAGAAGCAACCATTTAGTTCCCACTGTTTTATTAAAACAGACATTAGCAGATAATAGGAAACATATTTAAGGATGGAGCCTGCACTTTGTTGAGGACATCGGTAAGCTGGCTGCAAATTTCCTTCTGCAGCTAACATAAGCCATAGTAGAAGTATACTGATGACTCTGTGAGATGACAGGGAGGTACGGGCCTCTCAGGAAGAAGCCGAGGGACCAGTTTGCTCTGGCTGCTATGGGCCTTCCAGATTTGAACATACCACTTCTGTACATTTTGAAATGGCCTGGTCACCAGCAAATGTTAGAAATCAAACCATGATGCCTCCACGAGACATGGATCTAGACAGGAATCTCTGCAATACCCATCCTTAGCAAGAAGCCTCTCTCAAATGAAAAGAAGCGGCTAGACCCAACACTTCTGTTTCCTAAGGGTAGCAAGTTAATAAAGCACGCTCTTGGTCTTAGTTTTCTGCACACTATTATACCTGCCATGCGTCTGTTGTTCCTCCCACTCCCCGGGCTGGTGAATCGACACCACTTGAACTATTTGATGGCAGCTTGTGTTTACTTCACACAAGCCTTAACCTTCCCTTTTTCCTTCCTACTGGCACACACACAGCGATACACACACACTTCTCTAGCAGCAATGCCTAGCTCTTTGCATGTGTGTACACAGTGTCTGACAGCCTCTTCAGGTGTAGATCCTTGACCTACTGAATGAAGTCAAGGCCTTACTCTGCTTTTATGACACTTAAAGATTTAACTGTGCATTTACTATCTTGGAAAAAAAGCAGCATAAAGAATCGAATCTCTGAATGAGCAGAAACACACACACGCGCGCGCACACACACACACACACACACACACACACACACACACACACACTGGTTGTGACTTCACTAGAGTTCCCAGGCTTCCAGAAGCTGTAATAACTATAGTCCAGCATATAAAAGAACACACTCCTTCCTTTTACTCCCAGCAGTAGGTAAACATGATCAGCAAACGACCTTGAAGCTGCATGATTCTTTTGAATTTTTTTTGTCAAAGATGGTATGTTTAAGCATTTTTAACAATCAAATTTTAAAAAGAAAAACTTATAGACAACACTTAGAGAAAAGAAACTCTTCTGAGCCACATAACCACACTGTGTAATGAGTTATTTATCCTCTTTACATGGGAGTGAGTATTAATATTTAAAAACAGATACCCTACCAGAATCATAAGGGCTCAAAGATTTTGAGAATATGTCGAAAAGAAATTGATTTTAATTCAGTTTGCAGTACACTTAACTTCTGGATAGCTCAACATTGTTACATCCCTTTAAGTCATATATTTAGCATAAAATGCTCTCCCTTTTTCTTGATCTAAATTGTGTGGCTGATGTATCCAAAAGCTTGTTTGCTCAAGGGCAATCTTGTAAACAAGCTCTCAGACACTCAATAGCCAGAAGTATTGCTTTGATACATATCCTGTCTCCCCTGAGGAAGCCTGCAAGTAATAAAACACAATTCATCCTTCACGTCTACCTACCCAGCAGATCATCATGTGGCCCTTGAATGGGGGCAGTGAGCTGTTGGCAAAACTATGAACACCCCCCAGAAAGCTGGACGGATGGAGTCACAATCTTATAAACTGTAGACTAGAGCAGCTCTCAAACGTCAGCATCACAAATTACCCAAATCTCCTCAAAGACTAGTGACATCTGCCTGAGTCAGGCAGAATGTTAACATGTTTGTAAAGATAAAACAACCCTAATATATTTAAAGGGTTAAATTATCTAAATAGCACGTTATTTGTTATGTAAAAGAATTGTGTTTTCAAGGCTACATATAATTTCATATGTAATATATAACTTCTGGTCCTACTACTACTACTATGTTGTAGTACTAGTAGAGTAGTAGTAGTAGTAGTAGTAGTAGTAGTAGTAGTAGTAGCAGCAGCAGCAGCAGTAGTTGTAGTAGTAGTAATAGTAGTAGTAGTAGTAGTAGTAGTAGTAGCAGCAGCAGTAGTTGTAGTAGTAGTAATAGTAGTAGTAGTAGTAGTAGTATGTCTTAACTACTAATTCAGAAGTAATTCTGTGTCAATATTATCTTGTTTAGTCCTCACAGCTTGTAAGACTAATCATTCTTAACCTATGGATCGACCAGATATCCTCTGTATCAGATATTTATATTATGATTCATAACAGTAGCAAAATTACAGTTCTAAGGTAAAAATGAAAAAATGAAAATACTCTTATGGTTGGGAGTTGAGGAACTGTATTAAAGGGTGGCAGCATTAGGAAGGTTCAGAACCACTGAGCTAGATACTTTCATTTCTAATTTTTAGATGACTCTAATTTTTAGACATTAAATCTTGGTGAAATTAAACAGTTGGACCAAGCTGCTGTAATTAGTAAGTTGAAGAGCAGACCTGCGTTCAGACCTGCCGACCGCAGAGGCCTGGTGGGTATACCACTCCAGGTTTGTCTCCACCACACGAACATATCAAAACTCTGTTGCTAACCAAAGCTTTCCTCATGCTTCGGCACTCCTTCTAACTTGTTAATCAGTGGTCAAATCCGAGGTGTTATGTAACGTGGAATAAAACTTTTAAATGTTCATCCTAATGGATTTTGATCTTTACAGGGAATCACTGAAGAAAAACCACAAAGTTGATAAATTATGCTGAGAATTGTTTCTGCAGTCCTAATATATTATTTAAAAACTCTTCCTAAATTAAGGGTTGAATTTTACAATAGAAATATTAAGAATCTTACCTTCCAAAATACTTATGTGTATACACACACACACACACACACACACACACACACTCTCTTAGCAAAGAATTAATAACTCATTACCAGAGAATCTATACATAGCTTTAAAAACAAAAGAAATCCAAGATTACCTTTTATCTTCTTATACTTTTTGTACCATCTCCCAAACTCCTGGCACTTGGTTGCTGACACATTGGCATAGTATGTGCTATTTACAATAGATGAAATCATACTCTGAAAAGAAGGGAGAGCTCAGTTAGTTCTCATATACACAAACACTCATTTTAGAGACTAGAAGAGACACCTTGCACGCAGCACATACAGTTTCCTTTGTCTTTTAAACTTAAAGCTATGACTCCTCTGCAAAGAAAATGATTCAATAACAAAAACAGGGCTTCACTATCTCCTGAGTACGCTTGTGTAATAACGATGCTTTCTGAAGCAAAGGTCAATCCTAGAGTACTGTCAAAGTCGGAGAGGCCAGGGCGCACAGACTCTATGCAGCAGGAGGGACGGCCAAGCTGCCGAGCCAGAGCACCAGCAATCCAGATAATGCTTTTCAGATGTCTCTGCTCCTCTTCCAACTGCAACAAGCTTACACAGCCAAGAATCTGAGAACATCCGTGCTACACACTGCAGAACAACGTTTAGGGAAATAAGTTAAATTAATATAATTTATAGAAACGTGTGATTATCACTTGTGTGAAAATTCACCAAATGAGAAACTTAACAGTGCTATTTTCAAGCAGGGGAAACCAAACCTAACACTTCTACTGTGTTTCAACCAAAAAAATTAAAGCTAAAACTTTCTGAGCTCTCACACTCACAACCGTTGCCTCGCTTCCTCCCCTCTTGCCTCAGATCTGTTTGTTCCTGAGGTTAGAAAAAATTAAAGAAAAAAAAAAAAAAAGCAAGGGGGCATAGGCTGATTCAGCCCTGGGAATTTTACACTGTAATCGCACATCTTGACTTATATGAGCTACAGAGAGACACTCCCTGACTCTATGGTATGTCTGAGTCAAAACACTGGACAGATGTCCACTCGTGCCTGAACCGCCTGTGACATTTTACATGTCTGTTTCAAATGAACATTTGATTTCTATAAATATTGTGTAACACTAAGTGGGCATGACTACTCAAGTGTATAAGGCTTGAGAGTGTGCCTATAAATAAGTCTCACCTATCTCAAAAACAAAAGTCATTCCAGCCATGGAAGAGCTCAGGGAAGCTTAGAGCTTCTGATGGCATTTCTATAACACAGCACAGATAAAGAGAATGGCAAGGAATCAAAGTAAGCCACACAGCAGAGGACTCCAACCCCAGCAGAGACTTACGTTTAAAACGTCAGACTTGATTCCTTGTTTCATCAGTAGACACAAGTGGAAGAAGGCGTCTTTAATTCAATTCATAGAAACCTCTCTGGCCTTTACCACACAGCAGATGACTAGCCTCGCACAGCTGATTGCTAAGGGACATTTTCCCCCTCTGAGGTAAGATTTAAGAGAGCTCCATGCTTTCTGGGTTAGAATGCAAAAACCCACTGGCACCCAAGGGTCTCCTAAGACTCAGGATGGTGGGCCTTCTGCCCCTAAAAGATCTGCCTGGGCCAGACCTGCTTTGTAACCAAAGAAAACTATGCAGCCGCGGGTTGCACTAGCTCCCTCTCTGGTCTGAGATGCATTTGCTCTTCCTAGACAGTGGAACCTTGAGGAAAGTGACAAGCTGCCATCTCCGGTCCTTTTTTCCTCTTCCCCTTCGTGTCTCACATAGTTCTGATGTGGGATGTCTGAGTCATTGAAATTTAACACATGAAGGGACAGGGATGAAATTGTGAAATGCCAAACTCAAATGTCATAATAATAGAAATTCTAACACGGAAGCTACCTAATAAAGCTGCCTGCCACAGCCACGCTGGGGTGTGAACTCGCGAACGCGCTCCCCATCTTTAGTTTGTGATGAACGTTGTCTCCTGGGAGGCACAGGATAGACAGGCACAGCAGAAGTCAAAGTTAGACTTCCTTTCAAAAGCTACACTAGAAATCATCCAAGGACTTGTGCTTTAACTCTGCCAGGTCCAGAAAGGGAGGCTGCAACCCACATCACCCTGCTCCTAGACAATCCCTGTCTCCCTCCCTCTTCAGCCATTCTCTGGACCCTGCTCCAGCTACCAGTTCTGTGGTGCTGCACCAGGCCATCTTGAGCCTCTGTGGGAAGGCAGGGAGAAGGTGTCCTCCATCTACTGGCTCTATCACCAGGGCCCAAATGTCATGCATCTGCTTTAAAGAGGAGGAGGCTAGGCACCGCCTCAGGCAAACTCTCTTCCCCAGATTATTACACATGAGTATCTCTACTGCTTCAGAATGTGGAATAGATTTCAATTCTGAACTAAGCAAAGGAATTGGGTAGCAAAACTAGACACTCCTTGTAACAACTTTTAACTATGAGAAAGAATTGACTGAGTCTGTGATACAATTAGTAATATAATTCTCTTCGCAGAGGATACTCAGTAGTTGTATAGGTCAGTTGTTACATACCATCATGACCCATGTTAACATGAGAATCCACTAAACTTAAAGGAGATGAGGATATATATTCTCATGCCTTGAGCCTGAATCATGAGATCCTGGAATGTAGTGCAAGATCTTTCTGTGGTGGTACCACCAGTGTTTTAGAAATTTTCACACTTAGCTAGTGATGTACAAGGCTGGGAGGAGCTAACACAGATCCAGCACATGCAACTTCTATGAAAACCAATTATTCCAGAGGTCCCGAGACAGAGGATGTGTGCATACTACACACATACACCCACTCTAAAGCCACTTTAAGCAATTCACTATCACAGACATGGGGATATCCTCTCATCACTTGTCACCTTTTTTCCTTTTTTGGTACTGGGGATCCAACTAGGAGCTTTCCATGTCAAGCAGCTGGTCCACCACCAAGCTACTGGTGCTCCCACAGCCTGTCAATAACAACTTAAACCAGATGAGACGCAGAAGGCAGAATGGGATGAATACTGATTAAAATCCTTCCCACCTTACATTCTGACACTACTATGTATCATTCTTCTTGCTGTATTCAGCACGCAATAGTGTGCAATAGGGGAAGGGTACTTTATTTGATGAGAGTGAGCACACACAACAGTGGTCTTGAACGATTATAAAAGAACTGAAAAACACCAATGTCCCAGTGACATAATAACATTGTAACAAAATGTGTCATTGCTATGCTTTTCAGGCATACTCTGTCAAATAAATCTACTACATTGCTAGTCACAAAAAACTATAGCACACACAACTCTATATTAGCATGCAATGCCTGACAATGACCACAAACATCTCTGGTATTGATTTATGTAAATACTGTATTGCTCCTTCTTCCTCTTTTGGGGTATGCTCTCCTACACACAGTAGTTTAATGGAAAGCCATACGCCGGGCTGTCTCAGTAGCACCTTTGTACATCTCTCCCGGCCCTCGGCTCTTGATTGCACCAGAAGGCCACCGAGTGACTGACCTCCCCTTCTACATTTTTGCATGTGCACTCTGTATGTTCATACGATGCTGATGGAGTCATCTCATTCCTCAAGCTGAATCTCCATCACTAAGGGACCCATGACCAACTACACTTATTCTAGCTAGATTGCCATATCTAAAAATAAGTTTGCTTTTAAATTCTTGAGATAAATTTTAAACCTACTTTTTTTTTTAACTAGCTGAGGCGACAGATGTCACACCTGATTATAAGTATGGTTTGATTTCCAAACTGAGGGCTTAGAGACTGAAAATGAGAAAGCTACATTGACCAAAGTTAGATACACTGGGAAGTGCCTCACAGAGACTCCACTGCATGAGCTCATGCTCATGTGCTGCCGTCCCACACAAACTCTCTACTTTAGTTAGATTTTTTAATTACATTTGTATTTCTTTATTTAGCTTGTGTGGAGGTTAGAGGACCACTCCTGGAATCCAGTTCTTTCCTTCCATTGTGTGTGTGTGTGTGCGTGTGTCCCAGGCTCTAACTCGGGCCTTCCAGTTTGGTGGCAGGCACCTTCACCACTGAACCCTCTCACTGGCCCTCATAGTTTCTTAAGAGGAGAAGCTGACTAGTGGTGAGAAGAAAATGTTCCCTGCTACCTCATAGTGCTTCAGCTGTTTGCAGACAAAATAAGAAACAAGGGGACAAAAAATAAAATAAAAATGAATTAGGATGGGGGTGTCAGTTCACATAGGAAATCCCAATATAACAAACAGGGATAAAGAAGAGGCTGGCCATTGTCACATAGCAAGTTTGAGGACAGCCTGAGATACATGAACTTTGTTTACAAAGAAAAGAAGGTGGGTACAGTGGCAGGTGCCAGTGATGGTGACTGAGCACTCAGAACTAAGAAGCGTAAAGACTCTGTATGTTCAAGGCTAGTCTGATCCTGGGAAGCAAATCCCAAGCTAGTCAAGGCTACAAGTGAGACCTTGTCTCCCAAACAAAAAGCCATGACAGTCAAAGGATTTAGAATTCCAGGAAAGGAAGGAACCTGACGGGCATTCCAAAGGTAATAGGCTGGCATGTGGTACCCATCCTCCATCCCAACCCTCAAGGTGAAGGCAGGATGAGCAGTTCCAGGGCAGCCAGGGATCCCGTCTCAAAACAAAGGCACAGTAACAGCAGGAGGTTGACACTTCTGCTCATCCTTGTCTGCCTTGATTTATAAAGAAAATGCAGACAGATGAGGCCTGAGTGCCTCCCTTTCCTCTAAAACCAAAGGTAAAATGATGGATAAACTTCACCAAATTCCTGCGGGGCAAGGTGGGACAGGTTTGTGTGAAAAGCCACGTGACTCTGAGAGTTGGGGAAATGCAGACACATAATACATCTGTTATGAAGAAGAATTGGAGAAGTGGTGACCAACAGCCCCTAGTGGAGCACCCCAGGGGAAGAGGGCTGTCCCCTGGCTTCTCTCTGTACTCTGCAAATGCAAGTGGCAGGCAATGGGTGACAGCATGCACACTTTGCTCACTTTCTGCCTTTTCAAGCTGCTTCATGGTGTGTTAGGGAACCTACTAAACACAAGATTATAATGGCACTTTTGGACTAGTAAAAGTAAAGACTGTTGTGTCACATGCCGTGTCAGTGGTGGCCTTCTACTGTCTTCTCCTAGCCCCACTCGTATGAGGATGGGAAGTACACAAATTCACAGAAAGGAGAGGTTAGCAGTATCTAACAAGAAAAAGGAATGGAACATTATCACTCAGGGGTTATAGGCCCCGTGTGGGGCAACAGAAGGTATAAAGACATGGGTGGTGGTGATACAGCATCAAGGAGGGGCGCAATACTACTCACCTGCAGACTTTAAGGGGTTAAAAGACTAACCTCCTTTCAGATATTTATCACAAAACCCCAGGTTTATATCAAGACTTCGGGACCGGTAGAAGGTGCATGACTCTGGAGTTATGTGTCCTCCCTTCCCTGTTAACAAGGCTGGCTGGGACTCAGCCCTCTTGACCCTCATAAGAACCTTGCTGAGCTAAGAGTGGACGAGCTTTGCTGAGGTGAATGACCAAACCTCTCAAAAGCCAGCCGAGAGTAAAGGAGACACCAGATGCTGTATTTGTGGCACATTCAGGCTGTTTTGTAGGTTTGGTGACTCACAATGGCATCAGGGGACAAGAGTGGCTATCCCGATTTATGCACGCTCTGAGAGGTGAAATAAAAAATAAATACAGACAGCCAACAACAACCTATACTTCCCGAGCATCTGGCCAGACAGAACAGCTAAATCATGACTTCCCCTTAAACACACAGTCTGCAATTGTTGCCTTTTTACGGACTTCTCCACATTTCTCTTCTGCCTTCAAGGTTTCTTTTTTAAATTATAGGCCACTGTGATGTTCAAGAAAACATACACTATCCACTGAAACCTTTATGTAACAGCCAAGCTCCTGCAGGAACCACTTAGCTTTGGTTCCTTCCTTGGAGCGCTTCGGTTTCTTATTTTCATGGTCTCTTTTAGTTTATGATCCCGCAAAAGTGAGTTGTCGTTGTTCCTAATGATGCATTTTTGTGTGGTAACTTTATTTAAAAAAAAAAAAAAACTCCCATAAATATATACAATATATATTTCTGTGGAAGGTTTTATTGAATGTTTAAATATATACAATATGCATTTTATATATTATACATAAATATATAAAGACCAGTCTCTAACAATGAAACAGGGCAAAGGATCACCTATTTACCAAGATGTGTGGTTGAGCATGGCAAATCCATCCTGCCAATGAAGTAGGGTGACCACTGGGAATGTCGACTTTGGAACTAGAGGTCTGGCACTGGGCCTCAACCTGGCACTTAACCAGCAGAAGTTTCAACATGAAAAAAACTTAAGTGACTCCCTCTGTCACGATGACCTATCTACACAATAGGAAAGCTGATGACTGTGCTTCAAAAGTGTCTCGCACATTCTCCCTGATTTAAAGCCATTAGAAAGCTCTCCTGGAAGTGACGACTTTCACTCTAAGACCAGGACTCCAGCAGCACAGCATCGCTGCAGAGAGAACAGAGAGAAGACCCTCCCAAGAGACACTGACCTGGGAGAGAGGGCATTCTTTGGCTAATGTGCTCTGGTTCATTTCTTTGAGCAGCTCCTTTAAGGCATTGCGGACGGTGGCGTGGTTCCATTGCTCTGCAGGCAAGTCTTCCAACTTTGAACAACTGCAAAACAGACGGAGAGTGAGTGACACGTGGCCCTCCACCATGGCCCTGGCTGCCTAGGACACAAGTGCTGTGTGGCTCCTGGGTCCTCTATCAGTGTCACAGAAGGCTCCCAAGAAAGGGAAGGGGAGCAAGCTGCTTCTGCAGACTGCAATGGACCCCAGAAGTGACATAGCCCTGTGGTGACGGTCCTTCCTAGAGAAGACTCATTATGGGTCTTCCAGCAAAATTCTTCGAATGCGTGAAGGTTCACCTTTCCTGGAAAAGTCTGGACAAGCTTCTTTTCCAGTCACTAAATAACTTTTGAGAAAGACCCAGAAGAATTGCTAGAAAAGGAAAGGGATGGTCAGTCCCCACCAAAGTAAAAATTCTCTGTACACTGAAGGACAACATTGCTTAAGACACAACTTGCAGACACTTTGCAATAAAAAGGCTGCAGAGAACCCCTAGACATTGGGTTGTACACAGCATTTCTAGTCCCCCTAGAGGCCATAGGCTTTTACTGACAGGCCATAGGCTTTTACTGACTGACCACCACAAAAGAAAGACATATCTAAACAAATGGCCCCTTCAGGAGACAAACCAGAAGACAGCAGAGGGATCTAATGCTTCACATGCTGTGCATTAAGCTCCAGAGAAAGCCAAGAAAAGCCACAGAAGCGGGTGCAGAGAGCCTCTGCCTGCCCCGAAGACGTTCAATGATTTATCAGGCAGCCCTGGGTGCCCAGTTCACTGCCTCTGAAAAGAGCATAAAACAGTTGGAATGTGGGCCATAAGGATGCCTAGTGAGGCATCCCCAGCTCCCCTCCGCTCCCCGTCTTCATTTCACCCACTGTCTAGAAATTAACGAAGACGAGCTGATCTCCACAGTGGATGGAGGCTCCATGCAGCACCCCTGAGAGGAAGTGGAGACAGCCGCTGAGAAATCCCCACCTTTGTAATTGGATCTTCAGCGTCACAACGTGATAGACATCTTGCAGCATGTCGGCCACGGTGGCATCAGGGGCGTCTGTCACATAACTGAGAGGGAGAGGGTTCCACCTCCCCAGCTTGATTATTCCTGCACGGGGGAAAAAACCACAATAAACATATATCTGCTATTTATTAAACCCTTTCAGTTTGTTCAGTGTCAAGAAGGTCATTCGACAGTCAACATGGAGCACACCCACTCTGACAGTTTACGACCTGGTGCGATGAGGAATCTCTTTCTGGCTGACAACTAGGTTAGTGAACTACACAAGGGAGATAAGGAATGAAAAGAATGAGGTTTGATCATGGACAACTGGTTCTTTTATGTTTTCCTGTGTCTTAAATTACTTAGAAAACCATACGGATATTTCCTTTCCCCAAAGTCTTGTTTCACAGTCTAACTTAAGACTGACGCTAAATATATAAGGCTGCTGATTTCCCAGACCAAAAAAAAAAAACCTTCATGTAAATATGAGACTTCATTTTGAATTGAATGAACAAGAAAGCTGATGTGTGGGCTCCATACAGTCACCTTGTGAATGGGGTGTGATTCCTAGGGCATAGCACTTGGCGCCCCTGGAACAGAGTTTCCCTAACTTTCTGGTTGCAGGTATCACCTAAGGTTCCTTCAGCTGCCTCTCTGTTTATTCCTGGGTTCTTTTCAGAGTGACAACAGTACCTTTCCCTTTTCCCCTTCAGGGTTCCTGGTGTCTGGGATTAGCCTGGATGAACTCCTGGGCTAGCTTAGGTTGCAAAGAGCAGCAACTCTGGAAGTCAGGTCTGGTGCGGAAAGATTCATGGGATGATCAGGCAGCTTGTGGTGAAATGCTAACTTATTTATTCCTTCTATGGGCCCCTCTGGTCTGGAGTGCTGGGCACACAGAAATTTGATGAAGAAAAAATAAAGAAACTCATTTCACAAATGACACCGGGTAACAAAACTTTTATTCCATGCTATGAAAAATCTGATGGTCCTCTCGGGGATGTCAGAAGTTGTCACATATAAAAATGTTATGCTTTAGAGATAAAAGAAAAACAGCATTTTTTATTTTTCCTTTTGACAATACAGGTGAGTCTAAGTACATTGTTCTCTCAAAATACATATATTTTTATCACCGACGAGAGAGAACACCTGTATACCCAAAGGCACTTTTAAAAGAGTCACGAAATGACTCTGTAGCTGTGGGGCAAAATTCAGAGGGTCGGAAACGAACTCCCCAGGGAGGGCATGTCCTGTCCCAAATGAGAGAAATGAACACGTACTGCCTGACACAATGCTTGAAAACAGGGAGGAAACAGAACAAAAATATTAAAATGATGCACTGTTTCAGTATTAAGACTTAACAATCTGCTACCGAATATGCTGCAGTATAAATAGTGCCTGGACTCAGCTCCAGCAAGCGATGCGGCCCGCATTCATGGCGCCGTATGTCTCCAGTTCTGGCTCCGTAAGTCATCTTTCCCCTGCCAAGAAAAGCTGCTTTTTTGTGGGGGATAGTTTCCCTAACATTCCCTCTCATGACAATGAAAAGTGCACAGCCCGCAGCTCGGAGCAGACACAAAGTGAGCATCCGGGGCGCCTGAACGGCCACCCTGCAGCAGGCTTCCCTCCCTCCCTTCATCTTCTGGCAGGGGCCATATTAATGAGATACTGCAGAACATGTCCAACCTACGACCTTTCTAAAACCACTGTGCGAATTTTAACTTCAATTTCATGATCACCCGCCGGTTAAACAGAAGCTGACCATATCGTAAAGGTACTGTTCTATATATTCAGATAAGAGTATAAAGGAAAAAGTGGATGTCGGTGGCTGTGCTCTCTGTGGTTGCCGTGACCATGAAGGTAACCTGAAGAAAACGAAGCCTGCAAACTTCCAGAAATGATTCTCCGGGACATTCTTCCTGCCGTGTGTATCTGCACTTCATTCCCTTTTATTTTTTTTTTTTTTGAAGGAACATTACGCAGTGCAGCCAGACACAACCAAATATAGCTGTGTGATTTCACTTATATCAAATCTAAGAGCAGCAAGACTAACCTGTGGGAACAGAAATGAGACACGAAGGCGAGGGAATTCACCGGGAAGGGCTTGCTTGCTTGCTTGGGCTAGTGGCTGCACTAGTATAAAATTTGTCAAAATTCATCAAACCAGTCTCCTTGTATGAATAGGCTTATTGCATATAAATTACGCATGCCAAACATGGTGGCGAATGCCCATAATTCCAATGAGTTTAGAGCCATCCTAGGCTATACAGTGAGCCTAAGGCTAGCTATATGGCATGGTAGTAGGGGATGGCTGTCAGGAAAGTGCTTGCCTTGAAAGTATCGGACCTGAGTTCAGAGCCTCAGTACTCACAGAGGCTGAGCATGGTGTCGTGTGTCCATAACACTGATGCATAGCACTGTGACAGGCAGAGCCCTGAGCTTGCTGGCCCTTCAGCTTAGCCCATCAGTGAGCTTCAGGGTCAGTGAGAGACACTGTCTCAGAAAATAAGGTGACAGCCATGGAAGGAGACACTCAATGTCTAACATATGCACGTGCATTCAGAATACATATGTATATCACACACACACACACACACACACATACACACACACACACACACACACACACACAAGTCCAAAGCTGGCTGGGCTACATAATGTGACCCTATTTCAAACACACACACACACACACACACACACACACACACAAGTTAACCCAATAAGTAAAAAGTAAACCATAGGGGTTGGGGATTTAGCTCAGCGGTAGAGCACTTGCCTAGCAAGCGCAAGGCCCTGGGTTCGGTCCCCAGCTCTGGAAAAAAAAAAAAAAGTAAACCATAATTTTCCTTAAAGGGAGGGTGTGTCAGAAGCAATAGGCTGAAGACAGATATCTCCATTTAGGTAAAGTCCCTCCGCACCTCAGTGAGCCAGGAGGAGGCAAGTTTAGGCTGTAACTAGACACACAGGTGCCTCACAGCACTGGATACCTCTACCCAGAGCATCTACCCAAGCAATCCCTGAAGCCTCAAGGGAACGGGGGTACATGCTATTCTCTCTGGCCAGGGAGACAGTGCCCGCTTTTCCTTCTCTCCACTGTCTGGAGGTCACAGTGAACACTCAACTGTCTACCTGGGGCAGAACGGCTAGAGGGGCTCTCTTCAATGTGCTGTCCTCTCAAGCAGGGTTGTCTGCCTAATGCATTAATCTGCTTTGGAAAAACATTCTTTGGAACTGTCTCCTTCCCTGATTGAAAAAAAAAAAGACAAAGATAGTACTTAGAATAGCAGTCAAATGTTAATTAAAGAAATCAAACTGGGAAGCAGTATCCCACAGCAAGTATGAATGAGTGCGGGCTTCCAAGGAAACTGCCTCAGATCATTCCTGGCTTCCACCATCTTCTAATCATGTGACTCTAGAAAGTTACTTAATGTCTCTGTTCCTCAATCTGCTCATCTGTGAAATGGAACTGAAAAGCTAGAGTTTGATTAAAGGAGAGTGTGTGAGTTACAGGTAAGGTCCTTCGTACAAAGCTTCGTCGTACAGAGACTGGAGAGGAACATGTACTCTTCAACTCTTCAGTTACTCCTGTGCAGGAGGACAATCAGCAGCAGGGTGGGGATGCGTTTGTGTAAACCGTGATTTGGGGCCAGCTGTTTCCTTTTCTGCACCTCGGTTTTCCTGTCTGTAAAGTGGGGATGAGGACGATGCTCACTTTTGTGTTACTATGAAGCTTCCGAAGAACAAATGTTCAACAAAAACCAAGGGCAACCATCTTTGCTAAGTTCTGAGTGACGCCACAGCAGCACTTTAGCAAAGCTACAGGAGACGAATCACTCTTGGAAAAGTGTTGGATGAATAGAGAGAACTACCCTAGGGGGAGAGAAAGCTGCCAACAACGCAGGCAGGCAGGCAGGCAGGCAGGCAGGCAGGCAGGCAGGCAGGCAGGCAGGCATGGTTAAGTACAATGTTGGCAGACTCAGCCCAGCCTTTAAGGGGGGGCACCAAACCCTACCATGAACGTTAAAACAAGAAAAGAAAAAAGATCTGTCATGGGCTCACGAGGATTGTTCCTGACTCACAGCATTAAGGAAACCTCAGTAAGTCTGGTATAACCAGCCGTACGCAGATGTTACTTCTACAGTCACAATCTAAGCCTCCTCATTCCAGGAGGTAAGAAGGGACGAAAACATTACCAACATTCTTTGACCCAGGCGGGCATATGCACATGTCCGGTAAAGCTCATGGTGGATGAAGATCTATCCTGCTCTGAACAGACAGCACATTCTCACTTTGTCTTCAATGCTGATCCCAAGAGTCACTTCTAGAATCGTATACGCGCTCAGATTCCAACCTGGGACTAGCTCAACTCTGAGCACCCTATCTGAAGTAATCTTTTCTCTGCACAGCTGCACGGAGAGTATCTGTACTTGGCTTATGAGTCTTTCCACAATATCCCCTATGCTACTTTACAGGAACCAAGGCTTCTTATTGACTTGGTCTGTTTTTGGTTTTGCTTTTCCTGTTTCTTTGTCCGCTTTTGAGCCAGGGTCTGACTATTATGTAGCCCAGGCTTGCTCAAACTCATGAGTATTGGCCTTACAATGAACTACCACATCCAACATCTGGTGCTTTCAAGAACTATTTGTTCATCTGTAGGGAGCTATGAGTGTACATGGAAGTGAACTAAATGTTAGGAGAAAGTGGCTTTAAAAAAAAATCAGTGGATGACAGCCAGGACTACGAACTGGGCTTCATTTTGTAAAGTTTGAACTACTAGGCCCCTCCTACTCAGGTCGGCTGCTGTGAATCCTTATGCCAATTCCCGAAAACAAGTCCCTCAAGTAGGGGTTGCTTGTCCTCAGACATACGTCAATCCGGGCATTGACATTTATTCTGACAGAAAGAACTAAATGAAACCCAGGAGTCACCAGATGATAAAGTCCAAAAGGCAGAAGAGTCATTGGCTATACATCAGAATTCTCTGGGGAAAATGGTCCCTTCGAGGAGCCACTGCAGACATAAACAATGTCTCCCAAGTCACCCAGAAATGCATCATCTGTAAACATTCAGAAAATGCCTGGTATTGAAGACTATTACAGATGCAGTTTCAAGGTCTTTGAGTCACAAATTATGGGCCTTTATTTTGGAGTTGAAATTCATACAAATGTTAACATGATTGAATTGAGCACAATATAAATAAAACTGTTTATACCCAGACAAATCTGTTCATTCTGAAATACAAAATGCCAATTCACTCTTTGTGTAATGCATTCAGACCAAATAACAAAATGCAATTGTAGGTAAATTTCCCATTAGTGACATAAAATTAAGTTGGAAATGGAAGCAATTTTTGTCTAAAATTAAAGAGATGCAACAATGGAAACCATTTTTTCACTCTCTCCATGTAATAGCCTTCCAGAGTCAAAGAGTTGATGTTTCACAGAAGGGACCATCAATAGTGTGGGGCGGGGGGAGGATGTTTTCTGTGTTTTATCAGTGTTCATACTCTGCAAAGTCAGAGCAGAATTTCCATTTTTTTTAATTATTTTTCTCTAATACATAAAAATCAGAGAGTGTGGGATACTGCAAACAAGCTGAACACTCGAAAAACCACTTAAAGTGGCCCTGAATGTGGTGGTGTAAGCTATAACCAACAGAGCATCAGAAGGTTTGCATGTAGTGCTAAGCATCCATTAAACACATTTTCCCCATGTGTCTGAGTCACAGATATGCTAAGAGATACCAATGCATCTTGTCCCTGGCATTTTGGAGTTTGAATAGAGAAGCGTCTCCTTGCTAAGCACGAAACTAAGTAAAACTCCAGATAAGCCAGGATGATAACTTTCACTCCTGTACCTTAAATGTAAGAACTACTTCATACAAGGGAGGTTTGTGTCAAGTCCTCTGCAGGGCACATGAAAGTTCTCCAAGTTAGCGACATGGAGGGAGTTGCTGACAAAACCTATCCAGCAGACAGATGCATGCAACTAAGCAAGATATCAACAGTACCCTCAAAAGTCAATTTGGTGAGCAACTCTCTTTTATTCCAGGTGCAGCCTGACATTAATTTTAAAAGCAAAGTGAAAACTCAACCTGGGGAAAAATGAGACATTAGCTTTAATATCCAAAGGCTGGAGTTTATATATCTCATAACTCCCTGGAAAAGATCTCAGCAAAAGGAGTGTCAATAAAAACGCCAGTCTCCGAATAACGAAGCCTTGGGGCTTCTGGTTCTCAGTATTATTTCCACGATACACCAACTGCTGACGAGACCCCTTGCAAAACCAGGAGAACTCCTGGCATTGATCGCATCTGTTCACCCTCCTCTGAGCGGCTGTGTCCCTGGGCTACAGCATATCACTTTCTGTTGTTAGGCTAGGCTTTGCTAAAGAAATTAAAAACTGCCTGTCCTATATAATAAGAACAGGGAATTATTTATCCATAAATCACTTTACAGGAAATCACTACCCAGCAGTATGTAATAATTCAGCCTATGCTTCTAACCTGTGGCCTGGCTGTGCTATATCATCAAACTGTGGAAGGGACATGGCATAAATTGTAGTTATTATTGCCTAACCCGTGGTGGAAAGATGCTCAGCGAGGAGACAGAGAGAAAGGGCAAACAAAAGACTGTGCTGGAAACACGTGGTTTCCTTCTTTGTGCGTGCGTGGTTCAGCAGACCCCCAACACAAGTTACTGAAGCAGACCAACTCTTCAACACTGTCTATTTTGAAGCTAAAGGCTCTATACATCTTAAATGCATTCAAGTAAGAGAAAATGGAAATTACACTATTCTTTGGGTACTCTATCCAGCTGCCTTTGTAATTTACACAAATTAATGAAACCTCTCAACTCACCAGTCTGGAAGCCTAGAATGCATTTAATCCTGTATTTATAACAGCATAAAAGCAAACACCAGGCAAAAACAAATAACAACTCAGGAAAAAACGCTGAGGCCCTATTGTTATATAAATTCATCTAGAACCAATCGGGTGCATGCACACAGACTTACATATGAGCAAGTGCACGGTTTCCATTGCCCACACACATTTGATCCACTTTCAACAATCTGAGTATTATTAACCAACACAAACAACCAAAGTTTTGATTCTTGAAGTACATTAACCTAGGAGCTAGAGAGACGGCTCAGCCATTAAAAGCACTTGCTGATCTTCCAGAGGAACAAGGTTTGATTCCCTATACCTTCTTGGTGGCTCACAACCATCTGTAACTCTAGTTCCAAGGTAGCCAATGCTCTCTTCTAGGCTCCATGGGCAATAAAACAGATATAGTGCACACAGACATACACAGGCAAAACACCCAAAGACGTAAGAATAATGATTTTAAAAACCAGTAACTTATTCTTATATAAGGTCTATACTTTTCAAGGAAAATTACAGGGAAGATTACTGGTATTTAAGAACTAAAATTAACTTTTAGAGTAGCTTAGAAACAAACTATAGGTAATAAGCAGCATTTCTCAGCTTTTTAGAAATAATCAACCCCATTACAGTACAAAAACCTTCTACACATACGCGCATATGTACATGGGCACACACATACACAGTAGCATTTGGTGTCTTGTAATTCTATACATGTTTTGACATTGCGCAACATAAAGATTTTGTCCCATGTAATAGACCCTGTTTCACATTTGGGAAACGTTATGTTATAACTCTGATTTCTATTAGATTATTTAATATAAGCACTAAGTAACTAGACTAAATTAATAAAGACCTTGTTGCAGAGAGAAAAGGGGGGGGGGAGAAAGAGTGAACAAAATTATTCCAAAATTAAATAAAACTTTCTGAAGTTGGTATTTTATAAACCTTTATTTAATTTTCAAAATTCCAATTCTCCTGAAAAACAACCAAAATATCAGACAGGCCATAAAAAATATGGTTGACATTTGTTTCATAAGAGTACCATTTAAAACTATTACATGGAGAATTGGGCAAATGCGAGAAGTGTCCTGTGAAGTTATCTGGGACCAGTTCTAAACTGCTAGCATGGGTTGCAAACTTTCATCAGTGACAGATTTCCTCATTATTGTTTCTAGTTTTAACCACTGCCTGAAAGAATTTCAAATTAAGGGACTAATTTGGGCAGGTAACACAAACAAGAACTCTCCTGTCCTTCCCCTCCCTCCAATATCTTCAATAATCCACAGTATAGGGAACACTCACTGACTCAGACTTACGTGCCTATGCTCTGTTTAGGGTAGCTGCTCTCCCAAACATACTTAGCTAGTGTCTCTGCAAGTTCTAAAGTGAGAAGTTTCCACTAAAGATCAAAGATGACTGCTGCCTTGCAGATTCACATCCTAATTCATTACCCATAATCTTCTCAGAGGGGAGCTAAAGTGGCTCCCCTGAGGGTCTGGCCCTGCAGGAACACTACCGCCTGTCTCAGTAGGCTTGAGAAATCTCAGCAACCTCATGCTCCCAACTACAGGTTCCAGAACGGCCCTTCCAGCATATTCTGTTTCCTGTAATCTGGGATTACGTAATGCCTGATCTTAGGGGTACTATTATGATGGCTTGCAGATTATCATGGAAAAAGTGGCCACATGAATGCAAGAAATATATTATTTATGCTGTACACGCTTTTTCTTTTCTTTTTTCTAATTTTGGTAAGACTCATCATTCTACAATAACCCTGGCTATCATAAACTGACCATGTATGTTGTCCAGGCTGACCTTGAAGTCACGGAGATCCTCCTGCCTCTGCTCGTAAGTGTTGGGTTAAAGGTGTACTCACATCTGGCTATGCAGTACACTTTTATCTATGTTCCAACTCAACAGAGCTCACGGCCATTTACTAAGTAGCTATAACACATGGAAGCAAACCTGGATGAAGTGAGAGTGATGATTGCGTTTGATTTGGAAAATGTCTGCTTTGTGCCCTTCGGAATATGTTAATTTCTTCACTCTGTCTATGTATATGAGATGCACATTGTGTATCCTAGCCTATTAAGCTTTATAATGTACATGATTTACAGGTCTCAGATACTTCACGCTTACGAGATGTCCAGATAGCTCCTTAATTTGCATTTTGGGAAATGTCATATTTAAATACTGTAAAACAAAATTTGAAATATGCCACTATCATTTTAACGGCTATGAGGGAAGCCAAGGGCCCAATACATAATAGGTGCTCTCTCGGCAGACAAATGTTTCTTGAACTGGATCAAAGGCAGACTTACAGTCACAACACACATGGTGATGAATAATAATGACAGCTTATATGAGCCCCATAGAATATTCAGACATGTCAGAAAAATGTCACATGAATTAAAGGGCACGTGAGGTAGGAGAGACTCAGATATCAGTGCTGACTATATGTATAACTAGTCATGGCAGTCGGACTGGACACCTTGTGAGGATCTGAGACGAATGAAAGGGGCAAAACCTAATTCTTATCGTCCCACTCCATGGACAGTGCTGCTTGAGGTGCTCACATTAAATGAGTGCGCTCCAATGTTATTCCTAGAGCAGTTATGAGACTCTTTTTGGCCTATGAAACCAAAGCTCTGTGGAAGGAGCCAAGGAGACAATGCTGAGGTGTCAGCCTTGAGAATCACTGCTGAGGGTTCCCACACAACAAACAAAGATCCACACATACACAGTGGCCAGAAGAGTAAGATCTACCCATCACAGAGAAGAGGTGAAACCAAATGATTCCCAGATTCCCTTGTTCTTAAGTCACCAGAAAAGATGCTCGCCACTGTGAGCCTGCGAATCTGATGAGAAGGTGCAATGTCAGAGTGGAGGAGGGGCAATGTCAGAGTGGAGGAAGGGCAATGTCAGTGGAGGAGAGTGGGCTGGGTCACGATGGGTTTGTGGACTTGGCATGGACTGAATGAGCAATATGGAAGGTAAAGAACGATTTCTTATATATGAATAAACATTAGAAACTTTTCATCAAATGTGAACTGTATGCTATCAAGGTTTTTTATATCATACAACTTATCTTACCAACCCTAGCCCCACGATCACCAGGATGCCTAATGGATTATATGCCAGTGAAAAGCAGCAGAAAGGCAGGCTTTGGCTGTGGCTGTGTACCATTCTGATCCCCATTTTCTTTACTAGAACACGTGGCAGTGAAGGCAAAAGAACGACTAAATGGAACAAAGGAAGCCCTGCTTAACTCTCAAAGACGATTACAGCAAAAGGACACAATCAAACTGCATGGAGAACTATAAAGCTGGGCCCCAAGATGCCTCCTCAGGCAAAGGCACGTGCTGTCTAGTTTGACAGCCTTCACCCAGACCTCTAAAGTTACGTGTAAAAGGAGAGACCTGATTCTGTGAATTGTCCTCTGCCCTCCATGTGCATGCTGTGACATGCGCATACACCCGTCACCGGTAAATAGATGCAGAAAGATTTTAAGGAAATTTTAAAGAGCTGTATACAACTGGCATTCAAGAATGCTAAGTTAACTTCAAATAAGTAAGCATTACTTCTTTGAAGGAGAGATGCCTTTACTTAAACAAAACACTGAATATCCTAAAATGTCACTGGCTAACACAGCAAATGATCTATCTGGTGTTATGGTTTGAAAATGTCTTCAAAGGCTCACGGGTTGAAGGTTTGGTTTCCCCATCTGGTGATGTTATTGGGAGGTTAAAAAAAAGTGCTAATCCCATCAGTGAGGGGACACAGCTAAACAGGCTGCTAGGAGGCAGGGCCTAGTGGAAATTGGTAGATCACTGGGGTATCGTTAGAAAGGAACCATCCTATAGCCTGCTCTTCTGCTTTCTGGCTACCCCAAGGTAAGCAACTTTCCTCCTCTATGATGTTTCTGTCTTGCAACAGACCAGACAGCAAAAAACCTGCCTGACTGTGGACTGCAGGCTCTGAAACTCTCAGCCCAAATAAGTCTTTTCTCCCCTTTAAAGTCATTTCCTTGGGTAGTTTTGTCATAGTGATAAAAATCTGGCTAATGCACTGGGCTTGGCAGTTTGTTGTATCTCAGTAGCTCGGGCCCTTTTCCCTTTATCCAGCCATTACTGTGAAATCACAGTCTTAGAAGTACCACCTTCCCTCTCAACGTATCCCTGAGATCCTCTGCACTTACAGGTATCTTCCAAAAAGCTGATAAAGGCAGAAAAAGGTCAGGGCTGCTGACCTCAAGCCCAACATTCGTGTAAGAGATTCCCTGGGTATCTCCCTGCCACTGCTACTCTGACATCCTAGATCAAAAGGCCTCCCAAGTACATGGGGTCCAATCGTGGTGGCTTTCATTACTGTCATTTGACAGAGGCATTAAAGACTTCAAAATTTGACAATATTGAATAAAATCTCAACACTGCATTGGTAGGTTAGCCTGTCCTTGTAAAATTTCACTTTTAAAAACTGGCAAGCACTCAGCTTTATGCTTCTCAGGCAGAGATTTCTTTCTTTATTTTTTTTCCTGTAACTTTCTAAGTATAGCAAACAACTCTTCAGGATAACTGAAGGTCTGCCAGTTGGTGAGCAAAACAATGGCACGTATCTCGATCAGGGAAAGGGAATTTAGTCCAATCAGACAAAACAAATATCATTCTACCAATTATACTGTTTACTACCAACTGTGAGTGAAGATGGTGGTCTGAATGAAAATGGCCCCACAGGCTCCTAGGGAGTGGTACTATTAGGAGGTGTGGCCTTGTTGGAGGAAGTGTGTCACTAAGACAGTCTGAGATTTCAAGTGTTCAAGCCAGGCCCAAGGAGTCTCTCTCCCTGCTCCCTGCTGACCCAGCACCATGCTGCCTGCCATGACAATAATGGTTTAAACCTCTGACCCTGTAAGCCAGCCCCAATTAAGTGTTTCCCTTTATAAGAGAGGTCAGGGTGTCTCTTCAGAGAAATAGAAACCGTACCTAAGACAGTGGCTATACCTGAACCAATAGAATTCTGTTCTCTACTTTAAAATTGCTAGCTAAGAGGTACTGTTCAAGGGATTCTCTTATGTTAACAAAATTGGTAACAGTTATTAGGACAAGAATTCTCAGAACTACAACATTAGATAGAATGAAGTGGTCACAGAGCTCTACAAATAGTTTCCTCTCCTTAAAGGCCTTAGTGTAACCCTCACATGTAAACACATCCGATTCCTAAATTATGACACAACAGATAACAGGGAGCAGAAATCTCAACATCATCCCATTATTAACTAAAGACTTCAAAATGACCAGAGGACCTACTTTCCTTTTATCCACAGGGGATACATTGGGAGATGCTCGGTCATTCCCTCTGCTGGTATCTTCTATCCCTAGGACAACACCTGTGCTCACACCTGAACAGCATATAAGCCTCTCTATTGCAGAGTGCCTGAATCCAGTACCCAGGTCTCTCCACTGTCTCTGTCTGTCAGTGAGACAGGAACTTTAAAAATAGTCTGGTGAGCTGAATGGGAGTGTGTATGTTGTAACCTCAGCTACTGGCAAACCAAGGCAGGGAAATCGTAAGACCAACCTGAGATACATAGTGAGACCCATTCTTAAAAACAAGCAAACAAACAAAACACGCAGAAATATACAAAAATTAAATAAAATAAAAACTGATAGAGAAGAGAAAATTTATGTGAGAGCTGATACTGTCTAAATAACTCTCCTGGGCTTTATCTGGGGAGCTAGGCAAGTGCTGAGAAGTCACATGGAATCCCTTCTTATTTGCTTTTAACCGAACCATCCTTAAAATAACTAGAATGGTGTTTCATTTTTATTCTCAGAGCAAACTATCATCAAGCTGCCCACCCATAAAAGGAAGGAAACTCACAAATCTAAGAATACATTTAGTCATTCACATTCTTAAATGGAAAACAAAAGAGGACCCATTCAATCTAACTTCCTGCCACTGTGTTTGTGTGTATGACGGTTTTTGTTGTTTTATCAACTACATCCCATAGTGCATGAAGATAAAAACACAGAAAATGTCTAACCCCAGCATTCACACCAAATCCTGTGCTTGCAGATGATACCTAGTGGGCCCACATTTGCCTCTCCTCACTTTCAGTTGTCCAGTGTCACAATCACTCCATCAAGAAACGGAGCGTTTGCTTTGGGTTTCTCGTGGTATTCTGTGTTCCTCCACAAGAAGAGAGCAGTTAACCACATACCTATGGCCACAATCAAACTGACTGGCACCAGAAACCGAGTGGTCATCAACTTAAGTTCTGATATACTACTTATTATAACTTGTGGAGATTCATCAAGTGCCTATGGACACAAGTTTATCAGTCTATGGTTCTCACACACAGGGATAGGCTTCAGAGCCAGTCAGTCTAGTAGAGAGCTTCAACTCTCAAGTACACTACCTTCTTCCTTTGCTCCTGACACTCAGTAAAGGGGGAAAAGAGATCTTGTGTAATTATATTGAAACGTGAATATATTCTAAGAACCCTGTGAACTAAAAATGATTGAAAATTTCCCTTTCCAGTTTCATCCATATGACATGTTTCATATTTCAGCACTTAATTTATATTTTCCCAAATAAAGCAAAGAAATAAGAAATAAAAGCCTTGAGATTCTTACCCATGCTACAAAATTACTTAGTGACACAACATTGGGTTGGGTTGGTGCCCATAATAATAATACTTATAATGAGCCAAAAAGAAAAAAGAAAAAAACGGGAATTCTGTCATTCAGACACAAAAAAACACTGTGCGAACCAAATCATGTGACAGCTTAATATTATATCTGGGACATAATTACCCCTTGCTCTTGAATATCCATGATGATCTAGAATATGCCAACTGTCTAATATGTTTCTTGCTCCTCTGCATCAAGGAGTAATTTTGGTTACAAAATGATTTCACAAAAGATATTCTCATGTTGAACATCTAGCAATTCTGATCATGGATAACCTGCAAAACTAGTTACTTCCCTTAACTCTTTACCCACCCACAACTGGTGATGGCCCAGCCCTATCTCTTTGAACTTCTTAGTCCCAGCCTAGTTCATAAAAGCCCTTAATCTCTTCCCACAAAAGACAATCTTTTCCAAACGATTTCCATAAAATATATGTTAACAGAGTCAAAAAGAAAGAGGATCTGATTTCCATTTTTGTTATCTCTGCCATCAAGACAATGCTTCACCCATGAGCATCAACAATGGCTGCCACAGGAACTGGGGATGTGGCTCCATTGGTAGTGTTTGCCTAGTATGCACTAAATCCTGGCTTCAGTTCCCATCATCACATAAAAATGGCTGCTACAGTGATCCAAAAACTCAACTTTCTTCTTGAGTGCCATCCTTATAGAAACATTCATTCTGGATAATAAAAGATATTTATTGTTGCAAATGTAAGGCTTACAGATGTGTTTCAGAGAGATGTATTTTCACACATTTTGCATTTGAAATAGACAAGAAAATGGCCTACCAAAACAGCCACAGCACAGAGAGGTCACAATCCTACTCGCCTCTGGGACCCTCACTGTCCTCAGGGAGACGCAAGGAAAACAGAGGGCGGCAGCCCATGAGGCCCTGGGCCTCGAGCGCATGCTCAGACGTGGCTCCCCTGTGACCTGACCCACATGTACTTGTGGAAGCACAAAGTCTTTCTGTTCTAAGGAAAAGGATCTGAGTTATCACCTCCCAGGCCCATGGAAGGCTTTTTAGCAGTTTGGCAGGTGCCTGAGGGCCACACCTCATCTGCATAA
Source organism: Rattus norvegicus (assembly GCF_021556685.1). Taxonomy (NCBI): domain Eukaryota; kingdom Metazoa; phylum Chordata; class Mammalia; order Rodentia; family Muridae; genus Rattus; species Rattus norvegicus. The sequence continues at coordinate 73,636,943 of NC_141542.1, forward strand.
AGTGTGGCAGATTGCAACCGCCTTCGTCTTTTTTATTTTTAAACTGGTTTTTGAAGCAGAGCATATATAAAATCTCAGGGAAGGGGAAAGGAGAGAGATGGCTGTGCTTCCACTTCCCTTGGTGCCTTTATTTTCATTGTCTTCCCGAGATGCTATTTACCAGGACAAAGATACCAAATCTGCCAGGAAAAGGAGTGGGCAGTGATTACAAAATGTTTATTTTTATTAAAAGAAAGTCCTATCTTATAATAGCCCTTCACCACGAAGCCGCATGATGCGTGTTCAAAGAAGTTTTCATTGAACTCCGTGTAGTGTTGTGTGAACACTACGCTATGTGGAAATACGCTTTGGTTCTGAAAGAGGACTAAAGCTAGCAGAGATTGAATAATAACTATAAACCTCTGATCTGTTTAACAGAAAGAAAAACAACACATTATATGAAGTGTGTTATGGTCGACTCAGCCCTCTCTGTCCTAAAGCTGATCAACAGAGTCACCGAGCTCAAACACGGGTTAATGTGCAAAAGAACTCAGCAATTGTCAATATGCCCGATACAAACCCAGACAGTGTCTGGGAAAGAATAAACAGATGAAGGTAAAGTATACCAGGTATATTTAATAATATACAGACATGAAGACACTAGTAAGCAGGAAGAATTTGGTTCTGCCTCTGGGAGAGGCATAGATAAGACGCTGACAGTGTGCTTCCTCTCCTAAGGCTTTAAGACCTCTACTGCGTCCACACCTCGACCACCGCGACGGTATAGAAAGGTTACCATCAAGAAACAGAGTGTCCCAGGGGTTCTCAGATGGCAAGAGTGATGTGAAATGTCCTCAATGGGAGTCTGGGCAGAGAGAGCACCAAGAAGCAAAAGAAAAGCACCAATTTATTTGTGACAACTGGAGGACAGTTTTCTAGTGGTCTAGAATGCAGGCCACGGGAAACTGTGTCGAGCAGAAACCAGATAGGTGCTCAAAAGTACCCTGGTGGGGAGAAAAGGTGAATGCTGCAGCTGAAGGCAGCCAAAGCTGCATTGTAGGCACAGCACTGAGGACAGCAGGATGCCACCCTGCATATGCCACGTGGAGGACTGAACTAGACACAGGCAGTAAGTGGAATGTCACCCCGAGTGCCCTTGGACTTACTGAACTATAGGTAGCTGAGGAGTGAGACACAGAGACACCTATTTATAAACTTGGTTTTATCCTGTTAATCTGTCTTTTGTCAGTCTAATTTACAAAGGCCCCAGCCTGAGGGCCTACAAAGAGAAGAAAAGTGTTTTCTAAAGTGAAAAGCCCTTGCCTAGAATCCTAAAACTGTCAACTCTCCAGGAGGTCAGTCCAAGGCCTCAGCTAAGAGTTGCTGGGTGCATTAAGTGAGATGTTCTCTGTCAATTATGAGGCTAATTGAACAAAACTCCCTTCAAAGCTGAAGTCATTCCAAGGGAACAATAATGCAGAGTTAACGTAGTTGACTTCCTGCTTAGAACTCAGAGCGAGCAAGGTACTGTGGTGTGGAAGTAAGGAAGGAGGAACCTCTTTCATAACCAAGTAAAGGTTCTAAGAAGCTGATGGATGGTTGTGGCAACCAACCTCTGAACTTTGACAGATACAGATATAGACCGGGCTTAACAAAGTTTAAAACAGCAGGCAGACATGTATCTTTGTCAAGTCCCGTAGGAAGGTTTCATGGGATTAGAAGCTAGTCTACAATCTCCTGGTATATATACAAAGGATGACAGAATCTCATTTGATTGCAAAGGATATAATGGTGCATCCAAACATTTTCTCATTGTGTTAATCTCCACAAAAATCTTGTGACAGAGAGTGTCTCCACTTCCTGTTAGGATAAATAATTTGCCTACGGATTTTTCACTGAAACCCAACATTTGTCTGTCTGCAGAACAGCAGGGTGACTGGTCCCCTCACAAGTGTCTTCCCACCCAGAGACTAAGGCCTCACAAAGACCTCCAGGGGAAGAACCCTCTCCCACACCCCTAAGAGACTTACTCTCACTGTACTCAGATTCACTCACAAGACAAATGATTACAACTTCCTGTCTACTCTCGGTTCCTGTTCCACTGTCCAGGCATCCCAGTAGTAATCTGAGCATCTCCAAAACCCGCTGGTGACTGAATAAAGGAAGCTCAAAGACTAAGAAACGACTCAGTGACTGGATCCCACTTATTCTTCCACTAAACACCCTGGCTCGGTCACGGCAGCACCTCAGAGGCAGGAGGAGGTGCCTGAGCGCCACACGTCCATCTCATGACTACAGTATTCCCACAGAGCAAACGATGTCTCCGTGCGTCCATCTCATGACTACAGTATTCACACTGAGCAAACGATGTCTCCATTTCCCAGAGGACCAAATGGAAGGAGAAAAGGATTAGACAGCTGATTATACAGGCATGTAAGTAATAAAAACAAAAACCATGAATTAAGCATCTACTTGTGGCCAGCACCATGTTAGAATTTAACGCATATTCTATCAGTTGTTACTATAAACCGACGAGGTGGGTGTCAATTCTTGGGAGAGAAGCAGGGGTGCAGGGTGAGGCACACTGCCAAGCCTGCAAGTAAGAAGCAAAGCAAAGAAAGTTAGGGTTTCCCAACTCCGAAATTCATATCCTTTCCACTACTCAATAGCCTTCTAACTCTCCTATGTTGGATAAATCTTTCTGCCCTACATATCTGAGGTACTGGAAACAAAAATAAGGCTCCTGTTGAGTATTTGACCCAAATTGGTGGCATTTGATAAATGGGTCAGTGAGGCAAACACAGACCCAAGAACACAAGCCTGATCCAGGGGCTCAATTTTGTTACACTCACAATACCACATGTTTATTTTGAATGTAAGAATCCTTGTGACACTAAAACTTGTTCTCTCCCAAAGGCAACAGCAAACTCTCTCCTTCACTCAGCTATTTCAACACTGACTCTGTGTTCACCCAGGTAATGGAAGGGCAGTATGGTGATTAAGGCAGACATGGTACCTACATTCATCAGACTGAACGTCTACTAACCAACAAGGAAAGGTATAATTAAAGTGTTAGCAAGTGCTAAGAACGAAAATAATAGTATGCTGAGAGAAAGAACAATCAGGAAGTCAAAGAAAATGGCCCCTAGAGCGAAGAGCTGGCCAAGCAGAAACCAAGAAGTTGCTATGGATGTGAGCAGGTAAGTGGAGTGCAGAGGCCCAGGACAGAGCAGGAGGAAACAGCTCAGGGCAAACATAGATCTTACTCTGAATTAAATAGCGAATCCAAACCTCGCAGGAGGTGGATCAGGTTCAATACTGTTCCTGGGGTGGCTCAGGCTGCTGGGGGAGAGTGAATAGTGAATCAGGGTGAAAGGCTGAGGCGGCAGCAGCCATTGTGATGGGGAAAGGAAGAAGTGATTATAGAAAAAAGCAGAAGAAACAGAAAACTCTTCCAAGTCTACTCATGGCTACTGAGCCTTTGGCACACATTCACAAAAAATAAATTACATTGATAAGAATAAATTAGCAATTAAAAGAAGACAGTTTGGAAGGTACTAGCAATATTCTATTTTTCCAGCAGTATGCTACAAACCAGAATGCTTGTTTTAGTACTTATTTTTTAATACTAAACAGAAAAATCACTTGTATTCCTTGGTAAGCATGGCAGACCTCACAATAAAACCTCTAAGTGACTATTATACCTAGAATATTCCAATTAGCAACCTTGTCCCTTCAAGGATGCTTTAGAAATTCCTGTTGACCTTTAAATCATGACAATGCTAAGTGAACTACGTGTTTTCTAACTTCAGTTCGAAAGTTAAAGGCAGGGGGATCAAGAGTTTAAGATCATTATTAACGAGACAGACAGTTTGAGACCAGCCCAAGACACTCCACCCCCAGCCCCCAGCAAGGACCTTAATTCCAAGATAAATGCAATTTTAAAAACTACTAATTAAATGCAAAGTCTGAAATTTGACAACATGACACCTTAGATGTCAATGAAAATCAATCATGAATGTCAACTAGGAATAAATGTAGACTTTTTAAAGTTATTTCAAATTATTATCCAGTACCACCAACTAATTAATCAAAAAACAGAATGGAATTCAAATATGTAAATTTTTATTTAAAAGTTATTTGTAAAAATTAATTCTAAATAGCATAAATGTCTACACCAAATGAGATGGTTAGCCGACATGCTGCCACAAGCAAGCATTCAAAACTGGTGCCATGAAACATAGTAATGGCAAGGGAAAGCATGCAGAAAGTAGATTTATGTACACATGTGTATGTGGACACAGATATGTACATGCACATAGTGGGTCTAACAGTGTACATATATTAACAGCATATATGTATTATTGCCTGTGTAGAGGAAGGAAAAGAGGCTGTGTGCTACAGAGAAGATTTCAACTGTGATGGCCCATCTGTTAAGATAATACATATCTTGCCCTGCAAGTGTCACAGGGAGCCCATTTGACTTTATCCTTCATTCATTCGGTGCCCGATGCCATATCACAATGGAGGTGTGTACTACTGTCAAACTGCCAGGCTTCCATGGAAATCAGGCAAAGCAAGCTACACACTGACAAAAGCTATTTGTGTTCAGAAATCCCAGCTCTTTCATGAATTCTCTTCTATTTTGAAATGAAAAAGCCTATGGTTTAGAAATTTATAGCTAGCATTATGAACAGATATGATATCGCCCAAGAGGACGTTAAGCAACCATATATTGATGATTACAGAGGCAGGCCGTGAACGTCAACAGAGCAAATCAATCAGGTGAGATAGCACGAACTCAGCCCTCCTTTTCTCTGCCAGTCTTGGGCAACCATCCTCACTGGCTCCTGAGATGGCAGGATCCCAAAACAGTGGCACTCTCTCTAGACCGCACTGTCAACAAGGGCCATGAGACCACCCCTAAAGAACGGTCATGTGAGAACAGAGGAACAGGATCCAGTGAGGGTCCTCCGGCAGAGGCACCAAAGGGAAAGCAAGAGGAGAAACCAGGATGGCCTCTCAGCTGTACAGAGCAGCTGGGCTGGATGTGGAAGACTTCACCTTGCAGGGCAGCAGGGATGACTGTAAAAGGGAAAAGTAGCCAGGGCCTCTGCAGGGAAGACCTGGTAATACTGCACCGGGAGAGAGATGAGAATCTCAGACATAACCACCATCTTACAGGCTAGCCCCTGGCAGTAGACAGACCTGTGCTCCCTAGCTTTTAGCCCATATTACCTTGGTACAGGACTAAGGGATGACGAATTTAGCAGACAGAAGACTGGACATGGCGGCAGGAAACTAGAAGCGACAAAACCAATAATCTTCACCTCGTTGTCACTAATCATAATTACTACATACATTATGCTAGGCGGTAGGAGAGGGTACACGCCTTTATTCCCAGCACTCGAAGCAGAGGCAGGTAGATCTGTGTGTGAGTTCAAGGCCAGCCTGGTCCTTACAGCAAGTTCCAGGACAGCCAGGGTTAGCAGAGAAAAAGAAGTACACATTATTTAGAAAATAAGTCTTAGAGGGCACAAGGGTGAGCAATCTAAGACATAAAATGGGATACTATAATTTTGGTTGCTACCATGAAAGAAAAAAAAGTGTCATTTAAATTAGGGTTTATTTATTTACTATATAGGTACCATAAACATAAAGAAATATTCATCTACAAATGTTCCTATTTCACTAATGTGATGTGTCTTTCTGGCCACACTAGAAAAAAAGATTTATAAAAGCATCATTTAAAAGTAATTGCTATAGTAAGAAAAATCACACAGGTCTCAAATAAATAATATTTTCAAAGTGGCTTAGCAACCTTTATGGTTCTGTCAACGTCTGACCATCCTTTTCTTTGCCTTTCTGGTTGTGCCCTGAGAAAAACAGTGACGCTCCGACAGCAAAGAGCTTTACACTTGTAAGCAGTCCCTCCCAGAAGCCCAAATCTCCATATCTTAGTATCATGGAAGCTGGAACCGTAAAATAAAATCTGTTAGCAACTGAAATCTTAATGAGGTTCTACAAAGAGGAGGCTTTTCTGCCATGACTCAATGCATGGAAACAGTTGACAATTATAAATGCACGGGCTGAATGTGAGTTGGCAAACATCAGGCCACAGAATGTACCCGGAGCTAGGGTTGTCCCAGTTCAGACGAGACCGTATTCCTTCACCAGTGGCGGTAAACAACTAACCTGAAATGCCTTTGGCTGAGAGATAGGTGTGAGCCCGTAAAATTATGTCCCTTGACTCTGAATTTACATGGTGACAATCTGTTCTGGCCTACCGAGCAGCCTGTTCTTCGGCAACAAAGAGCTTCGGAAGGAGCCCTGCATAATATCAGCTTCATCAGAAAGAAATGAAGCCAAGGACAATTGGATTGCCATGGTGGTTCTCAAACTTGGGGTCACAGATATCTCTACACACACCAGAACCTGTGAAAATAACAAGTCCAGGGTCTGCCATCAGGGGACCCAATTGGTTAGGTCTCCAGAGATGAGGACTCTGAACTTACATAAGCACCCTGAAGCTTAGCCGAGAAATGTCCTGGGGAAATAAATACAAGAGCAGGAGCATGCATCCCTGAGGGGGCATGGGAAGGCGGAGGGGAAGGTAGGTGAAGAGTGTGTGGGTGAGGAGAGCAAGGTGCTTGCACAGTAGCGAGCATAAGGAATACATCACAATTATTAGGGTCTTTTTTTCTTTTATGGGGCTGTTTTGTTGTCGTTTGGTTGGATTTTGGTAATGGTGGTTTTGTGTGTGTGTGTGTGTGTGTGTGTGTGTGTGTGTGTGTGTGTGTGTGTGCTCATGCATGCACGCACATGCGCGTGTGTTTGTTTGTTTTGCTATTTTCAGGAAAAAGAAAAACGATTTCCTGAAAAGTGATCCGAACTTTCACAATACAACTGAAAATGTAGAACATGTCCTTGAAATATTTTAGTGCAACAGTATTTTCATGGTAAAGAGACCAAACCCCACAGGCTCATTTCTAGAAAGTATATTATTTTTAAAGAGTGAGGGGAAAATACACACATGCACACACAACTTGCATTTGAACCAAGCATACAATAAAGTAACAAAAAAAGAAGGGGAAAGCTTGCTGGGTAAAATACTTCATTCCATTCTGTTTTAGAAATTCTAAAAATTTAGGGATATTTAATTCCATGAAAGTGAATAGTCCAAAGTAATTAGTACTCTTATTCCCTGCACACTGCATACATGCCCCTCACCCGAGCCGGAGTCTTGAGGATTTACCCTTGAAGAACGGTGATGTCTATAGCCTCAAGACGATGCTACCACCGGGATTCTCCTTTCTTTCTCTAAGTCCAACCCCTATATGCTAATAATGTGTTTGATTTTCCTATCAAACAGTGAAAAAGTAAACAGGAAAAATTTCCAGAATCTTGTGCTGAGAGTATCCCATTCCAGAGCCAGGGTTTCTGGACTTTCTGGATGCTGACTGACTGGAAGGCTGCCCCAACCACCCTCTGCTTCCCAGTGCTCACTATGGTAGACAGAATAAATAGACCAGCCTCAATTCAGGACAATATACACTCTTGTAGATTTATTGTTTTTTTAATTATGTGTATATGTAGGTATAGGGGCCTGTACGTGAGTGTAGGCACCTGCAGGGGCCAGAGGCATCAAATCCCCTGGAGCTGGACTTAGAAGTGGTTGAGAGTCTTCTGATGTGGGTGCTGGAACCTGAACTCAGCACATGAGGAAAGCAGCATGTGCACCCCTGAGCCATCGATCTCTCTAGCCAGAGAACAATTGAAGCTGCACAAATCAGTCTTAGAAATGTAAAAACCAACCTCTCCTAGAGGAAGTATTTCATAACTTAAAAATAATATTGAAAAGGTAACAGAAAATGAGTATGATTTCATGGATGGAGTTGTCTTAAAAAGATAGTTTAAAATAGTCATAAAACTTTAAAAGGATCTGTAAGCCACAGTTATGTGAATGAGTGGGCAACATCCCGGAAAACAGTAACAATAATAAGAATACTGCTCGTGGGCTCTGGAGACAGCTCATGACCGTGACTATCTCACAGTTTCAGGTAAGGAGATCTCTTCCCATCTTACACATGAAGAACGCGGGAGCAAAGTAACTTCCGGTAAGGAGGGGCTGCCTAAGGGGAAGGACAGTGTAAACGCAACACTTTCGAGCTTTCTGTTTAGCTTGGGAAATTCTGTTTAGCTTGGGAAATTCACCAAAGATGTAAATTCTTCAGCAACTCAGGAACTCTAGAAAATGAGGCAGGGAATCTAAAGATCTTATCGCAGAATGCCCAGGCCCAAGGAGCTAGATCCTGAGCCAGTTAACTCTAACAGTTTTCAAGTGGTGTCTGGAACAAACTGAAGATCTAGAAAGACAGGAGCTCTGCCTGTGGGAGATGACGTTCTGTTAAAAAGATCCACTTCCTCCTCCTCCTCCAGGCAAACCCAGCTGCCCGCCTACTTCTGTCTTACCAGCTGAGGCAAAGCAGCTTTGAGCTTGGAATGCCAGAGTGGTGGCACTGAACAGGAAATAAAGTTAGAAAAGAGTATATATAAACTACTGTAAACCTAAGTCTTAGTTCAGGGCCCCACGTCTCAGAATAGTGCTAGACATGATAACAAAATGTAATGTAAGTAAATAAATAACACGGAGAGCCAGAAATTCCAAACCAGTAAGAACTCACAAAGTTCAATCCTTTTATCATGGGTGACAGGAAAGGTAGAAATACTTGAGGAAGCCTCTCAGTTAACTCAGGGGCCTGGCAGTACGGCTCCCGCTCTGTGGTTTGTACCTGAAGGTTAGAGCTCGGCATATAAGCCATACCTAGGATTCTGTCTTTTGTCCTGTCCCTTCGCAGTTTTGTTAGTAATTTTGGGACAGTTAGTAATGTGGGACAGCCACAGACAACTAGACAGCACCAAGATACAAGGGTGATGCATAGCACAAAGGGACAGAAGAGTGACCAAATACTGAGACACCTGCTGTTGTTTCGTCTCCCAAAAGAAAAGTTTTAGGGGAGGCACAATAGTATTGTACTTTTCCAAATACAGAAAACGAATTAACAATGATAAACAAAGACAATGGTCATAGTCAACCTGTAGAAGTTCAAAACAAATGCAGCAGATATTTCCAAGAAGGGAGACACTCACGCGAGCCCTCAAATCTCCCCCCAGAGGAGCGAGCCCACAAAGGCTGCATGAAACCACATTGAGGAAAGCTGTGGGAAGATTCCTAAGTATGGTGGGTAATGAAAGAAATAATCTTTAATTGTGTTATAATGAAAAAATAATCCGATAGGCCTTCCCATCATCCTCCCTTCAGTCAGTAGTATACCTCGATGCCTCGTTTTAATTAGCAAACTATATTCCACCGAAGGAGAAAGCTTTGTGGTGCATTCATTGATAAAAGACAAGAGAGAAAATGGGCGTCTAAAAGCAGAATTTAATCATCTGCACTCTCCCAGCATTTCCGGGGTTCTATGACACTGTACTGTAAACACTGCTGCTTCCTTGAGTAACAGCATGCCCTACTCCCAGAGCAGTGGGCTGACACATTTATTGTGGCTACAGCAATCCACACCCTACGACTCAGTCTACTTGATGTTTTCGATACCAGCCCTGAAAAATGAAGATGAGCTCTTTCTAGATCGTGTTTTGCAACGCCACCATCGAGAAATACCAAGTCCCTCTGGAGGCAGCTCCTTCGCTGGGAATGTGCACGCACCGCACCGCTTAGCCTGGCTCTGTTTTTAAAGATTGGTCACAGCAAGGCAGTGCCCTTTCTACGGCAGGGGGTAACGTTAAGAAATTTAACTTCAAAAGAGCTTCCAGCTCATCTTCACCATGTAATGATACTGTGGCAAGTCTGGATTTAATTACAAGTCTGTGAGGGATGAGGGAGGGAGGAAGTTTGTGGGCATAGCTTGCCTCTCCACCACCCCCACCTTCACTGAATTTTTTCCCCTTTTGGGTTTGTACATACTCTATAGGCCAGGATCATTAATAGCTAGTATAAACATTCTACCATAGAGATTAGAGATTACAAACTCTGTGTGTGTGTGTGTGTGTGTGTGTGTGTGTGTGTGTGTGCGCGCGCGTGTGCAGGGGCGCGCGTGCAGGGGCGTGCGTGCTCACGTGTGTATTCAGCTGTTAAGACTATTTAAGTGATTTTTTTTTTTTATGCCCTAGAGAATAAAACCTTTGTTTAATAGTGTATCTTGAGTGAGTCTTCCCTGGCCTGCACCCAGAAAATTAACCAGGACTTCTTGAACTCTGACCTCAAAGGACACTTGGTCTGCTAAATCTAATCCTAGATTTAGAGATTACTTCAATGATATTCAAGGCAGCTGGGAGGAACCGCTGAAATCTTTGGTTGATTGTAAAGAAGTCCCAGTTAAAGGGTGGGGCACTTTGTGGTGTTTTAGTTAGAATGATAAAAGCAGGGCAGGATCCACCGGCCTTCAGTGCAGATAAGCCCCAGTTAGATAGGACAGTGCGCATGCCTGGAACTCAGAACGCCCAGGATCATGTCAACTCCCCTGCTTCCCAAAGAATTAGGAATTAATCATCTTTGCGAGTTTCCAATCTAGAAGTCGGACTGCAGCCTCCAAAAGTAGCCGGCCCTCCCAGCGCACGTTGCTGTGACTTTAATGATGGAATATTTTAGGCAGCAGTTCCAGCAGAATGAATGCCCCATTATTTTAATGGTCTGTTCGGGGTGGTCACCACTTTTTAATGCAATGTATTACATAGGAATGACATCATATGCCTATCATAAAAGAAAGTGTTAAAATCTGTGATGAGTTTTTCTACTGTAACTATGCCATTAATAAGTGTAAAAGTAGATCAAAACACACACTTACTGGCTGGTAAAACATTTACAGTCACCTTTGTAAATACAGAAACAAAAAGGGGTTTTTTAGTTGTTATTTTAGCTTTTTTTTTTTTTTTTTTTTTTTTGGTAGCCATAAAAGTCCTTTTGTCCTCTCACCTCCGAAGCTCCATTTAGTGACCTGAGAGGACTGGAGACTCTTTCTAATTAAAGAAGCCCAAGTAGTAGTTGCTAATAAATGGCATTTATGAATCTTGAGTAGTTTCTTTCTTCCTATGATAAAGATCTCACTTGAGCCATATTACTATGTATCAAATTCAAATCATATTGAATCACTTACTCTCCGCTGCCACAGACATTCCCTTTTCATTCTGAGGGAGCCTCCTTGGCCACCCTGACAGGCTTCTGTCCAAGTCGTTCTTTATGTTTAGGGGGGAAAAATTTGCTCACTTCTGTCTTTGCCATCACATGCTCACTCAAAATTTAACCCTTTGGCTATTGAAAGGAGTGAAATCTGCTACCCAGGGGCACACAAGTGCACTGATATGCCCCTCTACTTGTCTGTTTTTATATGCATGCGAGCTCAGACAAAAGAAAGAGGCTGCATTCTTGAGGAATCAATTCCATCCTGCTTACTGTGTTTCAAGCAATGTTTAAAGATTTACTTCTATCATTTGTAGCTGTGTGTGCATGTGCATGTGTGTGCATGTGTGTGCATGCAAACATACCTCAGTGTGGGTGCACATGGGTACCGATGCCTATGGAGGCAGTTGTGAGATACCTGATGGGGCTCTTAGGACGAGCACCCAAGTTTTTACTATGAATACCTGCCAGGTTTTAATAAGCGCCGAGCTGAGGATACGTTTGAATGTAATCTTATCCTCACAATGTGATCAGCAAGCCTGCCATTCTTGTCCGTAGATAAAATGAGAAAGAGGTCCACTATCCCCAGCAAACAAGTGTTGGAGTCTCCATGAGCCCCTCGCAGTAAATCTGCACCCAGTGCTCCTTAGCAGCCATTGTGCAGAATAGGCCAGCGAGTGGTAGGTGTGTGTGCACATGAAGGATAGCTCACTGGCTAGGAGAGAACAGAGATAAGGAGCTCAGAAAGCCAGCGTGTGGATGGACCTCTGCTTCCAGGGTCAATGCTATATTAGACCAGAGAAAGGCACTCAGGAGCCTGTCAGTAGGCAGTGGAGAGGAAAGTAAGCCCCTTTCTCCTAGGACAGCAATTTTACTTGTACCTTGACTAAAATTTTCCAGATAAAATGGGCAGAAGCAAGCACCAGAATGTGGCTAACTGTAGCGGAAACAGCCAAGCTATTGATCAGGAGAAGACTGTTTTAAACCATACATTATATATTAACCCTAGAGTAAGGGCGCAAAAGGGATCTGTTATGTCCCCCATTCCTTAGAATATGTGTACGCTTATATGGTTGACAAACACCCATGCCAAGGAACATTAAACTGAAGGGTTGTTTTATATTAGATATTTTAAACTAATCCATGAAATACTTTTGTTTGGCCATTAGTCCCACGAAATAGGGAGAGACAGTTTTTAGTAAGATCTGTATGCTTCCCATAATATATGCTTCCCAAGAAATGTATGCTTCTTTCTTGTATAACTTACTCAGCATTTAGGGTGAAAGTAGTATTCCAAAAGCATTTACAATCTTCTCTTAGCATCGCACATCCCGGGTCCAGGCTTTCAAGCCCCATTATCGTGTGTGTGTGTGTGTGTGTGTGTGTGTGTGTGTTCCATCCAATAAGTTCCTAGTTTTATAGATAAGAAAAACAGGCCTCAGAGCCATGCTGCCCTCTGCACAAGTCTAATGCCAGGCCAGTGCTCAAAGCTTCATCTTCCTAACCCATTGTCAAAAAAAAAGAGCTGTACACACAGTTTAACAAACCCAGAAATGAAACTGGACTCTGGGTTGTTTTATCTGAATCTAATCACAATGCCTTGCTGGCACTGTTGGCTTTCTGCACCTCTGCTCTCGGTCTCTCTTGATTTCCCACAGTAGACACAAACACACAGTGGCCAATGCCATTACTCGACAACCAATATCCACTTCCCCTTCCTTCCAGAGAATCCCAGTTTTTTGTTGGTGGTGGTGGTGGTATTTTGGGGTTTTTTGGGTTTTTTTTTTTTTTTTGGTTTTTTTGTTGTTGTTGTTTTGAGAAGCGTTGTATCAGATGATCAGATGAAAAACTTGATTCCCCAAGCTCTGAAGAGCCAAGAATGCAATAAAAGGCAAAGTCCTAGGAAGGCTTCCTTCTGGAGGCAGGCAGGAGTCTTTGTGATGTACCCCGTCTTTGGCTCTTCTTCCCCTCCCTTTTCTACGTCTCTGAAATCAGAGCCTAAGTTCTAGAGACATTAATAGCCATTTTGCAATGATACTAAGAGAAGCCAGGAAAAAACTTAAAGCCAGGGCCTTTAATGCTATTGTGAAAATATTTTAGCCAAGATTAGTCACCTACTTGAAACAAACCAAAACAAACAAACAAAAACCAATAACAACTAAAAAAACCTCTTTGGTTATAACATTTCTGTAGACATCCTGCACTTGGGAACTTAACTGATTATCACCTCAACTAACGTCTCAATAGACTTACACACCATAACTACACGGATTCAGTGCTCTTCAAGGGTAATCCCAAGCTCAAGACTGAGAAGAAAACATGACCTCTTGAGCTTGGCATGCACAGTTCTTCTCTGAGTGCTAAAGCTTCCTCAGTGTATCATGCAGACCAGCCAAACAGAGCCGCCTGCCAACTGTCTCCCTCCATCTCTGTCCCTCAGAATCTTACAGCCTTGTCAAGGCCTTCATCCCCTGTCTCAGTGTGAACAGAGCTCCCTACCTGATGAGGCCTCTCCCTCTTTTGAACTCGCCCCTCTCCAAAGCCACCATGCTTAGGTACTCTCCTAGGCAAGAGGCATCCTGAAGTCAGGCCTTGACACAATGCTGTCAGGACCCCCCCACCACCAAAAAAAAAAAAAAAAAAAAAAAAAAACCACCGCATCCTGGCACGATTAGCCACAGATGATTAATAACCAATTCCCTCTCTCCTAATGCAGCTCTGACTGATTCCGGAAGGAGTCCACGCCAACGCACTAATGACTTAGGAGGCGCATGTGTGACAGCAGGCGTAAGCCAAGCTGCAGTTCAGGCTGCTGTATTGTTTTGACACTAGTGCAAGTGATAATGGGCTGTGACTCAGTGTGTCAAAGCGCTCACTCAAGTCTCCAGTGCCAGCACCCGCTGCTGTCACTGCCCCAGTCTGCACAAACTATCCTTTTGAATACCATGTGTCTGGTGCTTGGGAAAGGTTCTACTGGTCAACATGCTTTCCAAGATCACAACACAGGATGACCACAGCAGGAGCAGAGCCTCATGAAGACCAACCGAGCTTGTCAAAACACACTTGTCTCTCTGCTAGTAAGCCTTGGCACGCATGTCAGACAGAGATAGACAAGCAGCTTGCAGTAGGAGAAAAGACAATTGTCTTCTGATGAAGAAAAGACCACATCACAGGCAATAGTCAGGAAGGTTAAAATACAAAACAGTGAGGGCCATGAGAGGAGGACCACTGTGCAGACTAAGCGGGACAGACACTGTGAACTAAATGCTACCTGAGAACAAAACAGCTCCGAGAAGAAAGATGAGGCCACAATACTCATCTCCAATAGAAGAGCGGTTTTGTTTCCTATTCCACCAATGGTCCTCACCTCAAATAAATAAAACGTTTAAAATGACACATGTTTAATATGTATGACACCTGAGGTTCAACTTCCTAGCACCACAATAAAGTAATACTAGTAAGATGAAATGAATGCCATATACAATTAATGGAAATAAAAATCGGGTCACAGATACGTACTCTTTTAAAGTACTCTATGACTTTGATTTAACTACCACCCATAATACAATTAAAATAGTTCTATAATAACAGGCATTAATACTAATACTGCTTGTTAAAAACCACTCAGTGTAGCTGGACATGATTGTGCACACACCTTTAGTTCCAATACTCTGGAGGCAGAGGCAAGTGGATCTCTGTGTGTTCAAGGCCAGTCTGATCTACCCAGTGAGTTAGTTCTAGGACAGCCAGTGCTATGTAGAAAGATCTTGTCTTCACAAAACAAAACAAAAAACAAAACCACTGAGTGTACACTGAGATAGCATATAATATACACAGATACCCAGGCTGCCTGTACTCCTGTAGGTGAGAATTTTCCTGAAGGGAAGGGTACATACTTTATTCATCAAAGGTTTGAATGAAGGAATGAACCCCTCATTCCTCCAGTGAGGTTCTGCTTGCTGATTGGCTCACAGCTACCACATCCCTTCACCAGTTTTCCAGAGACGCACAAACCTCTTAGGACAAAAACTGGACCTGTGGCACCATCACCTCTTGATCCAGGCTGTCCTCTTCACAGTACGATCCCCAGTTTGCTCTCTGTGACCCCCAAGGGCATTAAGCAAGTCTGACATCATTCCTTGCCAGCTACCCTGTCTGCTGTGGAGCTGCCCAGCACCTCACAGCACATGCAGCACCCCTAGCCCCTCACTGCCACAGAGTAGAGAAATGGCTGTTAAAGACCAAGGCCAGGAGAGGAAAATACTCAGAAAAGTAAAATTAGAACCACTGGACCCAAAAAGGAGAGAACAGGGCTTGGCAGTAACATGACTTAACAGAAGAACATTACGTTCTATTTCCATGTACTCCAGTTATTTTCATATAGGTATGGCTCTATTATACCAAAATAGATTCTTTTTGTCTAAGATCTGGTGAATTATATTTTGTGGGAAATGGAACAATTTTCTAAGTACACAGATTCTGAAACTACCTTATATACAATTCTACAACTGCATAATTATTAAACAGAGGACTAGTCACTAATAATTATATTTGACTTTGAGGTACACCATGCAATTTTTGATACAGATTTACCTTCATAATTATACTTTCCTTAAAGTATTATTAGCTTTCCGATGATGATTCTAATATTAGAATAAGCACACACCAAAACAGAGGTTGCAACCACAAACCTACTGACTGGCAGGGGACAGTTCTATTTCACATGCTGGTTTCCCATGTGTAAATCATGCTTAGATTTTTTTGTTTTGTTTTGTTTAGTTTTTAAGAAGAGAATATTTCTCCAAAAGGGGGTGGAGGGGGGCAGGGAATGAAGGAACAAGAAGAGTTTAAATAGGGTTGGGAAGGAAGCAGTGAAAAGAGAAGGTGACTGGAGGGTATAATCAATAAATAGATATTAAAACTACTACTTTTGAGCATGGTCCCATTTGATTCCTGACCTCTGTACATACAAGCTAATCACTTACACTGTAACAGCTGAATCGACCAGAGCACAAGCTAGTCTTCATCGGCTTCGGCTCTTCAGCTGTTTCATTTTGAGTCATGATCATTTAGTTCACAACAAAGGTCCCAAAGAGCACGTGCTGGGTGGCGGGCAGCACTGACTCCTATGAAATGCCTCAGGAGGAGCCATGGAAGGATGGTGCCAGGGTGCAGAGGCAATGAGTTCAGTTCTCATGGCATTTGATCGAGTTCTCCAGGGTACACACACCTGCTGGCATGTGTTCCCAGAGGAAGTCATTCACATAATCTGTTTCTTGATATCTCTCCTGTTCTACATGGCGAGAGTCATCCAGGCAGTCCCACAAGCAGAACCATTTGAGGGAAAAAAAAAAAAAAAGGTGTGCACAGCTTAAACATCTTCCCTGCACTGAGCACGTAGATGACTCGAGGAGGAAGTTTTAGGACAGTGCCAGCCAACATGAAATGCTTTAAGTGCCTTAAAAGGGGGAAGGACAAGAATGTGATACAGAATGGTTCTTCCAAACAAAACAAAAAAACCTTCTTTTTGAATTACTGGAGTCCTAGAATGGGATATCACTAACGTTTAAAAGACAGAAGTGTCCCTATGCCTTATCTTCTTAGAGCACAAGAAAACAAACATCAAGAAAATATTATTGGTAATTCACATGCAGTATGTCAAATTAAGGGACTGCATGAACTGTTGAAGCTGAGAAAACAAAAGAAATGAATAGATTTATCTGGCTTCTGTACTCTACAGCAACGATAACAATTGATTTTTTGGTGGTGGTGGTGGTGGTGGGGTGTGTGTGTGTGTGTGTAACATCAAGATTAGGTGTCGATCGCTTTACATCTTGTTTTCTGAGACAATCTCTTTTTTTTTTTTTGGTTCTTTTTTTCAGAGCTGGGGACCGAACCCAGGGCCTTGCGCTTCCTAGGTAAGCGCTCTACCACTGAGCTAAATCCCCAGCCCCGAGACAATCTCTTATTATCCTGAAGCTCACCAGTTTGCCTGGACCTGCTGACCAGCAAACTCCAGGAATCCTCCTGTCTCCACTTCCCAGTGCTGGGATTCCAGGTTCTTTATGCAGCTACTGGGGATCAAACTCCAGTCTGCATGTTTGTACAGCAGACACTCTACTAACTAAGCCACTTCCCTAGCCCTGGCAGTAACAATATTATCGTTATTACAACATAAGTGTGGGTGAACATGCTATGGTACATGTACGGAGATCAGTTCTCTCTTTACATGGGTTCCCAGGAATCACACTCAAGTCACTAGGCCTGCATGGTCTTCTGAGCATGGTCACTGGCAAAAGGGATCTGAACAGCAGCTCCACCCAGTCCTTCTATGGGTCAAGGACTTGGTAAAGTGCTTCACACTACTTATGGAGGAAGATTTGTTAGTACCGCTCTATTATTATTATTATTATTATTATTATTATTATTATTATTATTATTATTATTTAATTGTTTATGTATATGAATACAAGTGCTCTATTTGCATGTATGTCTGAATGACAGAAGAGGGCATCAGATCCCATTCTAGATGGTTGTGAGTCATCATGTGGTTCCTAGGAATTGAACTCAGGACCTCTGGAAGAACAGCCAGTTCTCTTAACAGCCAACTCTCCAGCCCTTGTTAATGCTCTTTTGATTTAATGATAGCAACTGTAATTATTGCGTATTTTGATTTTTAAATTTTATTTAATCTGTTTTTCACAGTCCAGATTTTATCCCCTTCCTGGTCCACCCTCTGACTGTTCCACATCCCATACCTCTTCTCTCTGTCTCCATGAGAATGTCCTCACTCCCCGAGACCTCCCCACTCCCTGGGGCCTCCAGTCTCTTGAGGGTTAGGTGCATCTTCTCTGACTGAACCCAGACCGGGGAGTCCTCTGCTGTGTATGTGTTGGAGGCCTCATCTCAGCTGATGTATGCTGCCTGGTTGGTGGTCCAGTGTCTGAGAGATCTCGGGGGTCCAGGTTAGTTGAGACTGCTGGTCCTCCTACAGGTAACCCTCTTCCTCAGCTTCCTCCAGCTTTTCCCTAATTCAACCACAGGGGTCAGCAGCTTCTGTCCGTTGGTTGGGTATAAATATCTGCATCTGACTCTTTCAGCTGCTTCTTGGGTCTTTCAGAGGGCAGTCATGATAGATCCCTTTTTATGAGCGTCCATAGTTTTAGTAATGGTGTCAGACCTTGGGGCCTCCCCTTCAGTTGGATCTCAATTTTCTCTTAATAGATGAAGAAGCTGGAGTCACAGAGTAGGAAATCCCTGATTACTGTCCAGTGGTTACAAGTAGAGGGCCCAGCAGCACCTAACAGTCACGAGGTTCTCACTGTCCTTGTTGTACAGAGGGAGAGACACATACTCCCCGTGTCACCCCTGGCCAGGCCACACTGTCAGCTGCCATGTGACAGGGCAACAGCACAGTGACAGAGCCATCACACTCTTCAGGAGCAAATCCTATCAGTTTCTCAGAGACGGGAAGCCGGCTGACCACTTAAGTGTTCCTGCTCACTATCTTATGAGCAAATGTGTTTCAAAACTAATGTAGAATGATCAGTTTATTGGAAACCTTTGCTTTCGAATCTTGCCCTAATTTACTATTACAGTCACATCATTTTATACAATATTTGTTTCCTTTTAAATTTGATTTAACCTAATATTTTAAATATCAGTCACTTTTATCCAACTTTCAAACACATAGTAGGGAATGTACATAGAAGAAAAAGAGGATCACAAGGCACATAATGTGATTCTTAGTGCGGAAATAATGTTTCCTGTGTGTCTGGTCCTGCCATGTTAGATATGGGTACAAAAGAGATCGAGGTCTATCACGGGGATTCTTACCCCACGCCTGCACATTACCAATCAGGTGGCTCGCAGGAGGTGACAGGCTATCACAGTACACAGCCAAACCCACACTGATCACTGGGCCTATTGACCTCTCCACACAGAAGATGGCTCTCTCGTTTGTCCAGAACTGCAAATGCTACACACAGAACCATTCATGGCACTTTTAAAATTCAGGATAAACAAATGGCCTGGGTCAACTTGGGGACATGGGTTCTTTGAAAATTGCTTTATAATACCTCCATTTTGCAATTTTTATCTTCCTCCACCACAGAGAACTAGAACACATGATGTTTTCAGTCTAATGGGAAGAATAAAAATATTCTTGCTTATTTTCACTGTGAATAAACTCTCCTGCAAAAGAAAGTCAACACATGCCTTTCAGGAAACTATCCAAAGCATTGAGAGATAATGTTCTATCTGACACCTCAAACCCTGAAAATGGCCACCACGCTGCAGAATAAAACACCTTATTTCTGAGGAGAAAGTTTATGCCAAAGGTCAACTAGAAAGACGTATCTTCACGCTATGATTTCAGAAGTTCCACCTGGGCTTTGCTTGCCAGCGCGTTTTAGAAGAAAATAATTGAGCATATGGTTATAAATCACCTCGAGATGTCCACGCAGAGGCAGCGCCGCCTGGAAACAGGTCGCATCTTATGGTAACGAATTCGGCAGCTCCCCCTGCACAAACAGCACTTGTAATGAAAACACAGCCATATATCTTGATTTGTCAGAGAACAAATCAGTTTTATCTGTTCATTTTGTGCTTTAGTGTCATAGGTATTTTAGAAAACATAATTTATAATTCTTCATGCAATTATATGTGAAATTAAATCATCTTCCTTCTCCAGAAGCGTCAAAATATTTCAGATTAAGTAGAATGCATTCATAATGTCTTTCAAATTCTCTTCCTGCCTCCCTTCCTCCCATTCTACACCCTGACAAAAAAAATGAATAAAGGGAAAAGGGGAGAAATATTTAGCATTTTAATGAATGACTCTAGTTATATGAGAGACTTTATAGCAGCTTTTATTGGTTTTATTTTGGTTTGCTTTCTGGAAATGGGTTCTTGCATTATATAACCCAGGACGCCCTCAACTCTGCAGCTATTCTCCTGCCTCAGCTTCTCGTGTGCTGGGATGAGAGGCATGCAC
This sequence comes from Rattus norvegicus, assembly GCF_021556685.1. Classification (NCBI taxonomy): domain Eukaryota; kingdom Metazoa; phylum Chordata; class Mammalia; order Rodentia; family Muridae; genus Rattus; species Rattus norvegicus. The sequence goes on from NC_141542.1 coordinate 73,657,111, forward strand.
CCTCATGCCCAGCGGATATTATTAATAATAATTCACTATTACAATAATGCCTTAACCATGTCATAGTTGGGGAACAGTGTCAGTGTCTAGCCATTGCCTCAAGAGGTTGAAACGTTTGGGCACTGGCTCCATTGCTTATTTGCAATGTACCCTGGGGCATGTCATTTAACCTCCCTCTGCCTCGGTTGTCTCACGGTTGTCTCAGCTACAAGATGAGGACAATCAGACCACACAAGATTTGTATGCAGCGAATAAGTTAACCTATGGAACACACTTAGATATACAACAAGCTCTGCTTGCTTGCTTGTATCCTAACTGGCAGCAGTGCACACACCACTCTTTATCAAAGGATAAGATAATACACAAGAGCCCACTAAACCTATATCTTTATGGCTCCTCAGAAGGCAGCTAACAGAGCAGAAGAGAAAAACACACTTAAGGGGAGTGGTTAAATGATAAGCTGGTTACTTAAGTAGACTTCTAGGCAATACAGGCAACTCGCCCATGGGAGTCCAAGCTCACACTCGGGTGCATCTTCCTTTCGATGACCTGAGAAGCCCGTGCCCATGCTTTGCTTTGGGTGTGTCTCTTTCCTTCTGAGCACCTGTCTTTTTGAGCGCGCATGCTTGAGCTTATGTTAAAGCATTCTTATTGAACTCAACTCTACAGTGAGGGTCTCTTATTTCAAATGGGAGGACAACACCTGCACAGAAACCTGGTGCCCTAAGGACCACACAGCTGGCCTAATCTCTTACTTTCCTTGGTTAAGGGTTATTTGCTGTGAGTTCAGACAAGTTCATGGTCTTGTCACCAGTCACCACAGGAAATGTCCTCCATGAGCTAGAGAAGGGTTTTTATTTTTTTTTTTTATTTTATCTCAACTGCATGTGTTTATTTTTTTCAACTGTGCTAATTTAAATTGCAAAAAGGTACATTTAAATATCTACCAGAGTTAGAAGAAGAGACACAGTAGCAAATCATACCTTAACATGTTACACAGAAATCTCCAATTACATATTCAAGATAGAACACTGGTTTAACACTTCTTTTGTATAAATTGGTATTTTGGGCTACATGGAACCCATTTTAATGGATAATTTGAATTATATAAAAATACTGACTAACCCTTGTTATGTCTATTCAAAAAACTCAACTAATCTCTCCCTCTCCAGGAGCCACCAGCATAGTCACAAACGAAGAAACTATTCTCTATTCTTTTCTCTACGGGTAAGGTCAGCTCTTGTAATGACTTGAATAACTGCAGGAAAGAAGGCCCCAGGGGTAACCAGTAGGATGCCAGCCTGGAACACCATTAGGAGACTTAGGATATAGGGAATAATACTATGTAGCCCAGGTTGCCCTTGACTCAAAATACTTCTGCCACACCATAGCCTCCTAAGTGTTGAGATTATAGGTAGGCGCTGTCATGCTCAACTTCTAGTACACAGAATTGTAACCAGACCCACATCAAAACTGCTAAGATTGTGGGGCTGAAGCCAGACCCATGTTAGAACTATAAAATACTGAGGAGAAACTGAGCAAGACGTCCATCTCATCTCCATGCCCACTGGATCCTAAAGTCCACTATAAATGATCACAAAGAGTCCAGCAAAGGAGGGTGCATCCCTGACTTGCCTGACAAATTCCCTACCTGCAACTTCAGGCTGTCTATAGTCACTCCAAACATGAGGAAAATGCTCCCTCCCTTGGAGAGTCCCCCATGACACGTTCAGAAAATCCCCATCCTCCTGCACACAGCAAAACCAGAAGCTAACAGACAGACTGTCATCAGCTATTAATCCCTGGGCCAAGGGACATCTTAACACAGGACTGTCATTGTGAAACTCATAAGCACTCAGTCACTAGCCCACACAATGATGTGTATGTGCTTTTTAAAGAGGAAAAAGCCCAACATGCGGGTAACAGCGAGATTGCTACAAAAACAAAATATGTAAGCAATTAGCTGAAGTTCCTTGAACGGCACAATGTTTTTATACCCTTCTTCCATGTTTAAAACATAGGAAAGAGAAAAGGAAGGGGGAAAAGAAAAGAAAACCCACAAACACAAAATTTAACTCTTTACATGCCATCAGGCAGGGGTGAAAGGAAAACAGCCTAAAATGGGGATGGGGTTGAACTGGCCTTTCACCTCCAATTCAAATGACATGAAGTGCATTTTCAAGAAACAACTGTATTCTCATACAGTTGTTGGGACAAACCTGACTATCCAGCGCGGGCTGTACACAGCTCTGAACTTAGGACTTCTGAAGTTAAAATTGCTCCTACTGAACAAACCACAGAAAGGAAGACAAATGAAACAAAGGTTCCCTGTTTTCTTTGAAGATCAGAGCTTCACTGTTGTGTGATACCAGAAGCAGTAATAAAGCTGGAATATGGAAGCTGTGATATTACAGTGGTCACAGGTGAGAACTGTGTAGAAACAGAACCAAGGGGAAGCAGTCCAATCATCCCTCAGTACTTCGTCCACAGAGGTTTGTGTTCTCTTTCTACTTTCTACTTTCTACTTTCTCACTTTTCTATAATTAATGAGCATTAATTATGAGAGAGAAGAGGAATTTTAAAACCTTGTGCTTTTTTATAAGGTGTTTAGACGTATACAAAACTAGAGACAAATAAAACGGTTTTTATCAAAGGCTATTTCAGCAGGCAATGAGATGATACTGTGGTTTTTTTCCTTTGAGTTTGTTTGTGCCCCTGATTGAGAGATGGGACCACCCACCCACTACAAAAATATTAATGCAGACTTCTTCCTAAATGCAGGGATAAAGAGTGGAGCAGAGACTGAAGGAAAGGCCATCCAGAGACTGCCCCACCTAGGGAATACATCTCATCTGCAGATACCAAACCCAGACACTATTGCTGATGCCAAGAAGTGCTCACTGACAGGAGCCCAGTATAGCTGTCCCCTGAGAGGCTATGCCAGAGCCTGACTAATACAGAGGTGGATGCTCGCAGCCAAACAGCAGACTAAGCTCTGGGACCCCAATGGAGGAGTTAAAGAAAGGACTGAGGGAGCTGAAGGGGTTTACAACCCCATAGGAAGAACTACAATATCAACCAACCAGACCCTTCCCCCAAAGCTCCCAGAGACTACACCACCAACCAAAGAGTACATATGGGAGAACCCATGGCTCCAGCTGCATATGTAGCAGAGGATGGCCTTATCGGACATCACTGGGAGGGAAGCCCCTTGGTCCAGTGGAGGCTAAATGATCCAGGGTAGGGGAATGCTAGGGCACTGAGGCAGAAGTGGGTGGGCAGGTGGGGAAGGACCCTCATAGAGGGAGAGGGGAGGGAATAGGGAGTTTGCAGAGGGGAACTGGTAAGGGGGCTAACATTTGAAATGTAAATAAATAAAATAACTAATAAAAAATGAAAAGGGGGGGTTAAAAAGTAGAATCTAGCCTGGAAACCCAGCTTGGGAGACTAAGGCAGCAAGATTGTAAATATGAGGCTAGCCTGGGCTACAGAGTGACTCTATCTGAAATGAAAAACAAAACAAAACAAAAACTAACTTGACAATCTGTAACTGGAATAAGATCATGATGGTAGATGGCACACATTCTCAGGAGTCAGTGCTCTGTGCTGCTCTACTTCCCCCTTTGAGACTCATTCATCAGAGGTGCAATGTGCATGACACAATCTAAAGTGTGCAGTTGCTATGAGGACTGGGTAAGTTAATACACAGTAAAGAGTTCTGTGACACCCTACAGAAGAAGCTCTCAACAAGTAACATTATAAGAAATACACTGCTGAGGTTGTAGCTCAGCAGATAAGAGTGCTTGCTATGAAAACGACCTGGGTTCTAACTCCTAGCACCCCTGTCAATAGCCAGGCTTGGCTATGCATGCTGGTAACCCCAGTATTGCCAGTAGCAGAGACAGGAAGACTTCTGGGCCTTGCTGCCACCAGTTAAGTTCTGAGCTCACTAAAAGACCAAAACATACACACACACACACACACACACACACACACTACACACTACACACTACACACTCGCACACTATACATACACACACACATACTATACATACTATACACTCACACACTACACACACATGTATGTGTATATGTATATATAATATACATATATATTACTAACAAGCCTTATTATGTTAATGTTCTCATAAGAACTAAGCCATCTAACAGTGCAACATTTAGCTGATTTCCAGCAGGAGTTAGCCCACATAGGTAACAGATTTTATTCAGAAAAAAGAACTTTAATCTTTGCGTTGCCCATATCACTTTATTTTTAGCCCTCAAAACCTACTTAAAACTTGCAATTTTGTACTGGTTAAGTACTTTGTCCCCAGAAGCCAAAGCCTGAACTCCAGATGGAGAGCATGGGGACTCCTCCAACCTTGTACCACACAACGAGTTCTTTACTATCCTCCCAATGTAGAGCCCAGGACAGGGGCCTTCCATATCTGCACCTAGATTGGCTAACTCAGAACAGGATCTTGTGCATAACAAAGACTAACAGTTAAATGAAAGTGAGAGCCTGCTAGAGAAGCAGAACCCAAGACAAGCCCTCTCAAGGGAGCTTGTTCGGTTTTCTCTCCACTAACTTAAAACAGTGCTCAGAAAGCTAAGGGTCTTAAAGTGTTTCTTTACAAATAATTCTGGTATGTCTCTCCCCTTGCAGATTATGTAAAAACTGTCCCCCTGAAGTGAAGTCTCTCTGTTCCCTTATAAAATATCTTCCCGAGATGCACATTCTGAATTGCTATTCATCATCTGGGCTGTGGTGCATACATTCTCAAGAACTGGAAGTTGGTCGGCCTGGTTATGGCTGGAGCAGGAACAGACTTCCCTCTACAAAGCGCTTACTTGCTGGCATGGTTTTTTGTTTATTTGTTTTTGTTTTTGAAGTAGGAGATTACGAGGCAGAATTTGTAAATGGGCGATGTGGCAGCACCACCGAGGGCATAGGTCTGAAGTGCGCTGTAAGCTCTATCCCGCTCCTGGCTTTACAGATGACATAAGGGAACATGTCAGAAGCAGCTCTCCGCCAAGCTGGAGCTGGGAGGAAGGGGACTTTGGCACCGTCTGATTTGCATATAGGCTGCAATAACTTTTCCCAACCTGAGTAAAGAGCTTGGAAAATGGCAGTTCTGTCTTGCCTGATATTTCATCAAGCCAGAGGAAAGCCTGTGTGTTTCCTCATGTTGACACTCAAATAGTTTCGCCAATTACAGCTTCTCGGGGAAGAAGTGTCACATGTTCTAAAACCCCAGCTTCAGATGCCCCCTACCATTCCTTATGTCTCTCGGGTTCCTATGAAACCCAGACAAGGTGCTGGTGTGTGACTAAGCTACCAGCTCACCATGGACTTGTCATCCAACTCTGCAAAGCCTCCAGTGACCCTTTCTTCTGTCACACTGCAGAGTTGCCCAAAGCAAGGGACAAGTCACACCTTCCTGATACTACATGGATGAGTGAACAGCAATGGAACTGAGACCCCAGAATAACACAGAAATGACCAGAAATGCTGGACAAAATATAGATGCAAAACACAGGACGCTGAAGTCTCGCGATCTCACAAAGAGCTGACTGAACCTGGGCTTTCAACATGGCCGTCATTTTCCAAAAGAGAAGGAAAAATATGGAGGGAGATTTAAAAAGACATTTTAAGATTATAACATCCAACATGCATATCAAATGCACTTTCCTTAGGGCTGGAAAGCGACGGTGTCCAGTTGGAGCCTGAGCCCTGTACTGCCGAGCAGCATTAGAGTTAGCCAGGAGGAGGCAGCTCTGTGCGAGCATGTGTGCGTGCACCACAGAGTAACGAGCTCCATGATGGAATCTGTGCCGCATCTTGAAGCACAAACAGACCTAGATCCTCAGCAATGCCTCAGTCTCGTACTTATAGTCCATATACGTAAAGACGAGGCTACGCTTTACCACAGAATAAAAATCAAACATAGAATGAATCATACTAGAATTATCACCAATCTCGAGCTATGTGCATCCCACTCATAATCCATGATAGCCAGCTACGTTCATAAAACACTGGAAAGTATGCAAGAAGAAGTAAGTACTATACAAAGTTATAAAGATGAATGAACGAAGCCAGTCAGCTATTTAATTATTAAATAAAAGCTGTCTGTCTTTGAGGTCAATTTGTTTCACCTGGATCATTTGAGTGTTTCACTCAAGCAGCAGAGCCCAGAAGTCATGTGAGCTGGTCCTGGCTCTCTCCTGCTATGTACCCAAGTTAGCCTTAAATTACAATCCCGCGTGCACGTCCTAAGGTGCGGATTATAAGCACTGGGCTGCCATACCTGGCTGGATTTTTAAAAAATAGGAACCCTAATGGCAATTGCAAGGTCAGAGGAAAACTCAAGTCACCCCTGCATTTTCTGTCCTTAACCGTTTGTTATAGTGACGGGCTGGCCTTGATCTCTCTATGTAGATGGATGATGACCCTGGACTTCTGAACATTCCACCTCTAACTCCCAAGTGCTGGGTTACAGGTGGGCAGTGCAAGGAATGAACCCAGGGCTTTGTGTGTGCTAAGCAATCACTCTACCAAGTGAGCTACACCCTCAGTCCTCACCCCGAGTGGTTTTTACCAAGCACTATCTGCTAAACTGCTAGGCATCCAAGTTGGGTAGAGCCTATCCCACTTTACATGTAGACGATATTTTTATCAGTTGACTTTCACATAAGCCATAATTATATACTTACATATGTAAAATAGCACATATTATGACAAAATAAATAGGGATACAAGGCTATAAATATTTACATTAGATATTTAATCTTAACTATATGGTGGACAAGGATATAAGACAATGTCATTTTCTTCTTGGTATTTATTCACAAGGAGTGTTTCACATGTGTTGTGTGCATATGAATGCAGAGATGCACACATGTGAGAACTCAAGGTTATGAAGCAGGATAGGTCCACACAGCAGGAAGACGCTAAAAACGTATGACATACCAGCCATCGTCACTTCTGGGGAGAGCCAAGTTGTGGCTATGGCAATTTGGGGTACCTTTTTCTGTTATTTGGGGGACAGATTTTATTTAAGAAACTCATTTATTGAAAGTTTGCTCCAAGATCTTCTAAGTATGGACCATTCTCAATATGCCATCATAGGATTGGTAGACAGTCAAAACCTCTCAAATATAAGAGCTTAATTAACAAAGGAACATAAGAAACAAAAGTGGAGGAGAAAAAAAAGGAGCAAAGAAATGTCGAAGTTCAAGGCATGGGAGACCTTTCCACTCTAAACCACGTGTCCTTTCAGGTTCTCCCTTTAAAAGAGCATGAATTTCTGAACCTTTATGAGATTATAAATGAGCTCACTAACTATCCCCTTGAAATTATATTTAAAGAAATTTTAGGGTCAGAGTTTACACTATGTTTAGCCAAAGAGAGAGAAAGAGAGAGAGAGAAAGACAGAAAGAAAACAACAGACAGGCAGACAGATAGACTCTGAATCAAAGCAACAAATGAGAGTTCTAGGATGTCTTTAATGCAAGTGTAAAGAAAACCCGTATAATCAAAAGGACGTACTAGAAATATCAAGCATATATTGTTTATAGATACACATGACTCACAATTTAAGCAGCTCAGCATGGGCTCATCAATAGAGTCTGACTACATTCCACTTCTGACTTTAACAGCTAAACCATGAATGAAACTGACTTCATGATACGGTAGAGAAAAATCCTTTGTGGGTAAAATGTCGTGAGGTGCAAAATTCAACAACCATGTCTGAAGCAGTGAGATGGTGGAGCAGGCAAAGGCCACCAAGATAGACAGCCTGAATCCTATACCCAGAGACCACAAGGTGAAGGAGAAAAATCAATTCCTAAAAGTTGTCCTCTGACCTCATCTATGCACTATGGCATGCACACATAAATAAGTAGATGCAAAAATTAAAATTAAAACACCAAAACCTGCTTTCATCCCTTTAGCACATGCACTGAACTATGGGTCTCATACTGGACTGCGCACCACAGGTCCCTTAGAAGGGAATGGAAGGGTTTCCAGCTCCCCAGATCTACCCACCAAAGCAAGCGAGCGAACACTTTAGGACACACATGTTTCTCCAGGCTCAAATGTAAACAGTTCAGGTTCTTCTATCTATTCTTCCAGATGATTGCTAGTGACTGAATGTCAGCATGAGCCAGTTTATTGCCTGAGACAGAAAGAGCTTAACCACATTAAAAACCAAAGCCAGAGGGGTTGGGGATTTAGTTCAGTGGTAGAGCACTTGCCTAGCAAGCGCAAGGCCCTGGGTTCGGTCCCCAGCTCCGGAAAAGAAAAAAAAAAAAAAACAAAGCAAGAGAGGAAGACCCTGAAAATAGCATCTTCTCATCTTCTCTTACGAAGCAAAGATTTCAAGGACACTTAATGCTTATGTCCCACCTTGCCACCTACTTCCAACAACTGACAACAAGGAACTGTCCTTGCAAATTTTTAAGGAGTAACCACTTAACTAAGCACCAAACATAAATAAATTAAATTAATATTATAATATTAATAAAATAAATAAATTCAATTTAAAAAATAAGTAAATTAGCACCAAACTAACAAATAAATTGTACATATGTTTGTAGTCTCTTGAAATTACTGTGGTACATTTCTGATCTCAGAGGGTCAAAAAATCACCTGAACAGTTCTACATGTATACTTTCTTATGTATAATGGAACAAATGTAAGCTCACTGAAAATAGCACATTTTCCCTCCATCTCTTTACTTAACAGCACTACCTCGTGACAGGCATTAAAGATGAGGAGGTAGCCAGGTGTGGTGGCCCATGCTCTTAATCACATCACTAAAGAGGCAGATAGATCTGAGGTCAAGGTTGGCCAGCCTACTCTACAGAGTGCCAGGACAGCCAGGGTAACACAGACAAATCCTATGAGAGAGAGAGAGAGAGAGAGAGAGAGAGAGAGAGAGAGAGAGAGAGATGTATTTATTAACAGTAGGTCAGCATTGATAAGAAACATGTTTTATGTATAAATCAGGATTCAGTTTGACCTTAGGGAATTATTTATTTGAAACAACTATGCCCTTTACTTAGTTTTAGAAGTCTGTGGAGTGTGGTGCTGAACAACTGTAATCCCAGTATCTAGAGCCCAAGGCAGAAAGACTGGTGGGAGTTCAAGGCTAGCCCAGAATACAGTGAGATCTTGTCTAAACAAAAAATAATTCTGTGGTTAAAAAATGAATACATTTGTAACCAGTGCTTTGAAAAAGTATCTCTACATGATTCTCTCTCTTTTTTTTCATGGAAACAAAACCTACCTATACATGGATTTGCATGACCATGTACACACACACACACACACACACACACACACACACACACACACACACACACATCATGTATCTGGGAAGTAAGCTATCCAAAAGCCACCAACACTGCAGGGAGGATATTAGTGAGAGGCGACCTCTAGCCTTGACTCTACACCTGCTGAGGCTCACCCCAGGCTCAGAGCCTGCAGGAATGGCAGTGGGCTTCCACCTGAGTCCCAGCGAGAATGGCTGCCCACTCTTTCTCTGCCTGGACTTTCTCTTCTGTAAAATGGAAAACACTGGGTGACTGTCCCTCTTCAAAGGGCTGCTGTGCTGACTAAAGGAAGCCGGACATACGCATCTCTCAGCAACAATGTCTGATACAGCACTCGCTCAAGTGCTCTGAGCATCATTATGCTGAGAAATTGTTTGCCTCGTTCCCAAAGGTGAAGACAGCATGCTTCTCTCCTAATCTCCCACTGGGAAAGGCAACACAGATGTAGCGGTTTAATATGTGAGTGTCTGAGTTTACAGGTAGGAAGAAAGGAACTGCTTACTATGGAAGTAGCAACTGCCTACTTAGAGAAACTGAGAAGGAAGCGGGATTTTATACTCACTTTCATTCTCATTAGAAGAAACAGAAACCCCACATAATCCTGCACCCACACCGTTTACAGATAATCTACTTTGTCCTTCTTCTCTGCACATATGTGAAATCTTATATAATTGAGGCTACTTGGCACCATGGTTGAGTCACGTAACATTTACTAAATAAAATTTTGTGTGCCATTAAAAATTCATTTCAAATGACTTCACAAGTGTAATTATTGCAAGATAAATGAAAAAACAGTGTGATTAGCGCGCCCCTTCTGAAGCACACAGTCCTGACAACAAAGGTAACAGGCTAAGAAGGGCTGTCGCTTACCTACTGCTCAGTGTGTGCTTTTAAATAAAATCTACCAGACAGAAGTACAATTTAGGGGCTGAAGAGATAGCTCAGCAGTTAGGAGCTCCTGCTCCTCTAATCCAGGACCTGGGTTCAGTGCCCCGGCCCCACATGTTGGTCTACAATCCATAGGCCAGATTCCTCTGACTCCTACAGGCACTAAGCTGCATGGGGTAGATGTACCCATGCACAGGCAAAACACTCCTATGCATAAAATAAAATTTTTAATTAAATTTATTTTGAGAATTACTGAGGGAAGAGCACTATAGATAAAATGACCATTTGCAAATTAAGTCAGCAAGGCACAGTGGGACATGTTTTGCCATAGCAGTTGTCTCCTCCCAAAACCATCCTGTTGGCCAGTATGACTGTCAGATGACCAGGGACTAAGGAATCTCTGGAGGGTGTGGCGCTGTGTGGAAGTTACAGAAAGCCTCATGGGACAAAGCCGAAAGGGCGAAAGGGGAAGAAAAAAAAAGGCAAGTTTAAGATGAGGGGAAGGGGGCTCTGACGATCCCCCACAACCCCCTCTTCAATTACTCTAAGACCTCTGCAGAGACATGGGCGTACAGCACATCAGCCGTGCAGGCGTGAGCACTGCTCGATAGACCTCCGTCTACCAACTCGGCTTTTTACATATGTTTAATAGCAGATCAGATGAACCCTGCAGCTCATTGAGAGTCACACAGTTAGCGGTGTGTTGGCGAATGGAAACTATAAGTCAGCTAGAAACATAGTTCCCATGATTTATGACAATGTCTGGTGCCTTTTTCTCTAGTGCCAATATTCAGCATTTAAATAAATATTTTGCAAACGTGGGCTGGGGAATCCCTGGACTCTGTTTCACTAGAATTCCTATTGCCCTTTAGAAACAAATAAGTAAAAATCTTTGCAGCTCACCTGGAGGGAATACCCTCTCAAAGAAAGAAATTGACAATCTCGTGCTTACAGAAGCATGGGTAAAGCCCTGATTGGGACTTGATGGGTACGGCCCTGACTGTGAGTGAGCATCTTTCCAAAATCACCCTGCAAACGTATTTGCACTCTTACTGCTCTTCTAAGGCAATCACTGGGAACCTTCTCTGGTCACATCAAAATGAAAAATCCTTTCCAAGAGCACCATTTTAACCTACTACCCTTTCAGCTCAGGTGTCCCTCACACTTCCAGTATGGGAAGAGAAAACTCAGGGACACTGAAGCAGCCCCTTTTTCAGTGGATTGGCCAGAAGGGTCCCTTCACTTGGGACCTTGGGAAAATTACAAAAGCGGAGGTTGGGGGTGGGGGGAATAAAACAGAAACTACATACATAAAACCTTCTCCTACATCACAAGACACGTGTTCACTCCTATCTCCTCTACTAGACTGGCTGTGCTGTGTGTCCAAGTCATGGACAACCCGACTCCTCCAGCCACTCAAGTTGTGCTAAGTAGGCAGCAGGCTGCATGCTCCCTCCCCCTCCTCCCAGTGACAGCCGAGACATCCTCTCAGAGAAATGAATAATCCTGTTTTTCCATCTACCATAAACATCTTCCAACCAGCTGAATGACAAGAAACATCTACTATATTTATTCCAAAATGTTATTCGAGATTTTCCACTTGGCCAAAATAGAGTATTTAACCTTCTAGTCACCAGAATGACAAAGAACTAATCTTTTAAAACTATAAACAATTCTGTTTTCCCATTTATTCAAAACAGGTCATCAGCATAAGAAAAAAATAAGCAAACTGATATTGTTTGTTAATCTATAGTGTTATAGTAGTAAGCCTTCTTTTTCCCACAACATAATCTAGACAGTATTTTTTGATGAGTTGGTTCTACTGAAACAAATACATATATGTGTGTATGAGTGTATGTATGTCTGAATTATTATTTTTTTAAGCTTAGTTTTCAGAAACTTTAAGCAAGCAAATAGTTACTTTGCCTCCACCCCCCCTTACGCTCTACAGCAGACAACAGTCACCGCTTGCTTGCCCGGCTCATCTTGGTGAGCGGAGCTCTCAGTTCACATCACTGAGAGTCAGTGGGGTTCCCTGGTGTAGATTTCCTGAGAGTCCCTTCCTTAGCTCGTGCCAAGAATCAAATCTTGGCCACTTAGTGCTCCGTGTTCCACATGTGATCTCGTGATGTACGGAGCAGCCATGCTAACTGAGATAGATAGCCCTGTCAAACAGGAGGCTCGCACGCCAGGATGCAAGGCGCAGGATACAGAGACCTTTACATTCGAAGGAAAAGATCCCTAAAGCGGCATCAAAGTTTACAGGGACTGGCCAACAGTTCTCTCAATTCTTCTGGACACATGACGTGAAATAAAAGCAGTGGTATCCAATATGCAATTTGTTGGGGACCGAATTCTGAACCCCTCACACAGAAAGAAAGTTTTCAAGGGAAAGAAGGAAACCACCCTTCATTGTGCTGCTGTGAAAGCAGAGGGTTCCACAGTGCAGTTGCTGTCCCTGCACCCAGCCTGGCCGAGGGCAGGATTCTGCACTGAGACGCATAGGACATGGATGTAGGTACACTCACCTGGGAAAATATGCCTGACCACCCTGGTAGAAGCACTCTATAATTTAAACAAAGTCTACCTTTTAAAAAGCACCAATGTGCCTCTAGAATCAGAGGGAAGAACTTGAATGTCTGAGTCCTGCATCGCAGGCTTCTGCGCGTGTAGTTCTATAAACATCTGATCTCCCCTTGTTATCTTATCCGAACCCACTGAAGCCAGTGGATCTCTCTTAAGAATGACATGAAGCCAGACTCAAGACACAGCAAGAAATCTTGGGATTCTCACAGCAATGTTAAGTAAAAATGATGATCGGAAATCAGCACATAAAGTGAGATGCTATGAATTGCTCACCTTTAGTTAGAACTATTACCATCAACTACGTGATTTTGTCACGTCATCTGGAAAGCAAGGACAATAATTCTACTGCTCAAGTTTTTTCCCCCATTATTCAAGGTTCGAGGAATAATGTTATTATTTGTTTTGCTGCATCTTTTGGCATAACAGAACAATGGACTGTGCTTCAGAAAGAAACAAGAGAGGCTCACATAAGCTTCCTGAGATTATCAATATAATAATGCAACTTTAGTGGCTAATTCAATAGGTAAAAATGAGTGATTACAAAGAAACTGATTTTTTTTTTTTGATGAATGGACCACATCAAAACTGTAGAACAGTTTATAAAGGTACAAAAGGGTACGATGCAACTATGTCCCCTGTTTAATTAAAGCCTGATGGTACACTGCAGAAGCCACAAGCCCAAGGCAGGAAACAAATACATTTCATATGCTTAGAAAAGTCCGGGGGCAAATATCTAAGCACTGAGCCCAAAAACACCAATTTGCTGACTTAGCGAAAACAACAGAATTACAAATGCAAAAACATCATGATGATTGCTTTAAAATACAAGTCAGTATGGGTGGCCTTCGGGATACTGGACAAATACTTCACGGAGCAAGAAAAGAAGACCCTGCACGCTTGCTAAGGCCTGCTGTCAGGTGCAGCATCCAACCATTGTTTTGCAGCACTTTTTGGAAAAACCCATCCTTGCTCAGACCACACCGAAGGCTAGGAAGGAAGGAGAGGAGGGTACCTTGGGCCTGAGCTGCAGAGCTGTGGGAATAGCCCAGGGCCAGGAGCGCCGTCTCCACCAGCTGGCTAAAAAGCACATCTTTTCGCACCAAGACGAACTCAGCATGCTCTTCTCTGTTGTCGTACTCAAGAGAGCCATCCAACTGCTCCACCACACAGAAGACCGGAATCATCAGACCTAGGAGGACACAATCCGACAGCAGAACGTGGGGTTACAAGGCAATCGGAGCCACGGGATGAGAAGGGGCGGTTCTCAAAGTTAGCACGCTAGGATGGCACGCAGTTCAGGATGGACAGTGTGAGGTTACGGGCCCCATGGAAGGCTTCGGGTGAGGAGAGCGGATCTGCTCCATGACTGTCCTGTTATAGCAGCATTGCTGAGGACAGGGGCAAAGACCTCAAACTCCAGTGATTA